>NW_025785542.1:0-20887 GCF_021130785.1 Homalodisca vitripennis
CTCTCTAATAAAATTCAAATAAAATCACCAGTAAAAATAATGTTTTCAGCAATTATTGTAGATTTGTTAGGGTTTGTTCAAGAAACTATTGAGCCAAATCGGTATATTTAGGAAATAAAACGCCAAAATTTAGACCGTTTGATGTAATTGAAGTACATTGTAATCTCGTTGAACCTAGTTTTGAAAATCATACCGAACATCTTCACAAAGAATCTGAAATTTTGTACACTTTTTTTCCAAATGTTGCTTATGGATCAAAAATTATTGAAAAACCGAATGAAATAGATATATTCCAATTAGAAAAAATATTAAAAGAATTCAAAAAATCGTTCTAACTATACAAGACTCTGAGGGAAATTTATTAAATAATGAGAGTAAAACAACAATATATTTTAAGATTGAAAAAGGAATAAAATGAGTTGATGATGATGACAAAATTCAATATTTTTCCTTAAAAAACAAGGGGCTATTCGAATGGCCCCTTAACAATCTTCATCCTGACACTGTTTTTATCAATGAATCTGGCCTTTATTCTCGAAATAAAAATTACTAGTTAAATTTCTTTTCTATCTAAAATGAATCAGTTGTAGACCTGCTCAATAATCAACTTAGTTTTGAAAACAAACATATTTTTTACGATTTGGGGATAAAAATAAACGAACTTTTGTTTAAAGCTAAAGTTGTTGCAGAGAAATTCTAGAATATTTGAAAAATACGAACAAGGCAGTTAGAAGAGCATGTTTGATAATGATGATAAATTATACATTATTCTGAAATAAATAAGGTGGGTCATTCAGACCTTGCCCTAACCTCTCTACTATTTCATAAAATAAAATAATATTTTCTATCAATGAATCAGGACTTTATACTCAAAATAAAAATTGCTTGTTAAATTTTTTCTATCTAAATGGAGTCTGTTAAGTGACCCGGATCTGACATCAATTAAATCAACTTATGATTTGAAAAACAAACTTATCTTTACAATTGTCGATGATAATAATGATTTTTGGCTTTTTTTAAAGACACAAAAGATAATTGCAGATAATAATTGGAATTTAAAAATACCGAAACAAGCGAATTAGAGATCACGATTAAAGAAAAAATATAAAAAAAGCTTCGATCTAACGTTAGAATTCTGTAAGGGTGGGGAATACGAATGTCGCGTGTTGCTTACGTGTCAGTGGAGGACTTATGTGCGCTAAAAAACAGAGCTGTTTATTGTTAATTAATGAACTCGGGGGGCAGGTATATTTCTTATAATAATGAACTCTAAAATGAAGATTGCAGAATCTATTTCTAAATGTGGGTTTTAGAAGAAGTTTTACTGAGGTATTAGAAAATTATGGCGAGTACAAACTTGGTCAAAACGAAAATAAGCAGTTAAAAGATGAAATAAAACAGTTACAAATGAAAGATGAAATGAAATCTATTGAAAACTAGAGATTCAGACCTACATGCAAAGAAATGAACCGGAATGGATTTATATCGAGAAGAGCAATGATAGACTTTGTCGGCTCATGTAACTGATTTTTGATAAGACAATCTAAACACCAGTTGTTTTTGGTGGTTAGTGTAATTTAAGGAGAGAGTTGCTCTTCGATGGAGGGGGGGGGGAATGCGCCTTATTACGTTTTCAGCAGCTCGACTAAACGAAAGATATACAAACCCGATTAAAACATCCTAAAAATAAATTATCCTGAATTAGAGATTTTGTTCATTGATGTCGAACTACGAAATGGTTCTATATGCGATATCTGGTATGAAGATGCTCTGAATAGTGAGAAGAGATTCTTTTGATAGTTATAGTGATTTAGTATCTACGGCGAGAAGTCAGTGTGAGTACGTTTACGCGACAAACCTATGACTAGAGTTTTATGAGATAGATGTTGAGATTCTTTAGAATAAACACAGATGAAAATGTTAATGAGATGTATTTATTAAACTACTACCGAATTATGAAATTTATTTGATATTGTAAATAGTGTACTTTTGATTAGTTAATATGGTAAACACACACTGTAATTTAAGAGTTCTTCCATAAATCACAATAGAGATTCTTTTCTTTGACTTTCTCGAGTACAATTCTTGTATTGCACTGTTTTTTTCCTTATTCAAACCCCAGCACCGCTCCCTGTTCTTCCCCCTCTCCCCTCCTCGCTCTATAATGTCGATTATTCACTAAATTCAGAAATTATCTTAATTTCTTTACAAATGTAGACACCTCTCTCTCTATCTTAAAAGTTAATTTTTACCCTTGTCCATAGACTACTAAATCACTTTAATACTTCCTTTCATACGCACAATCCTTACAATATTATTCAAATCCGTCTTTTTTAATCTATCATTTTTATAACATGCTTCTAAAAACTCTTTTATTTCTCTTGCACACTGAACATTTCTTTTGGGTACGGCCTCCATATTATATAGAAAAAATCTTTGACTTTACTCCCACAAATCATATTAACATAAAACTTTCCGGTTATTTCTTCGATTATTATATATCTTTTATACTATAAGTTACAGGTTCTTGTGTTATTAATTTGATAAATCACAAAGATTTCTCATTGAACAATTGTTCTTATATTTGTTCGAAAATGTTTGTTTTTTACTAACCATTCTCCTTACATGCATCATTGTCTTTTCACTCTCATTCTAGCTTTTAGCCCACGCCCCACCTCCGTGCATTTCTCTGCGGCGCGATGGAGACAGTACTAAATATAATCTCGTCTCGATAATATACTCTTTTTTCATGTCATCTTTATAATGACGTCTTATAGGCAATTCATTTGTTGATTGTGCTAGTAATGAACGTGTGGGGGATCGTGTATAGATGTTCGTTTGTGACGAGATTTCTGTGGAAGGAAGTTATCGCATGTGCCATTTTAAGTTTTTTCATGTTAGTCTGAAGAAGCGAAGTTGGGTGAGTTGTTAGCGTTTTTGAGCGTTGTCAGTGTGGAATTAGCTCGAGGGTTTGTTTGGAGTTTCTGTGTAGGTATGCGCTTCTGGCTTCGAATATCGCTTTGGATGATGTCTCTTTTGGTTCGTTTTCAGTATGTTTAAAGTTCTTAGATGTTGATGTTATTTTCTTCAAGAGCACTTCGTGTAAGAGTTGTCGTTTTATTTTTTTTAAACTCTAAACCCTTATCTAGTTAGTGAAGTTAGGTTTGGAGTGTTTGTGATTGATCCTTATGAGCATGCCTTTTACTATATCTCCTCGAAAGCTTTTATGAAAATGATCCTTGCCGTTTTTTTTTCTTTTGATTAGCTCTTGGGACCAAGTCATATTTTGAGAAAGTAATGTCAAATAACGATTTTGAACAAGGGGATCGTTATACTTAAATCCATCATTTTGATCGTGGAATAGTTAATGACATTATAAACTAAATCTGCTGACCCATAAAAAATCGACAATTCCCTAAAGTGTTATAAATTTTTCTGCTGTGTTTTAATACTTCTTTGCTTTCGTACTGGGTGCGAGGTATGAATTTGCGCTCGGGCTTCAGGATCTCGTATCTCAATCTTTAGTCTTCATATTCTTGGCTTTAACAGGTTTTGGATTTGGGATTTCTTTAATGAAGACTTTACTCTTGTGTTTGTCTTACATTTGTTGAACTAGTGTTTTGCCTGCAAATTCTATAACAACCCGTATTTGAGTGTTGAACGATTTTTGAATTCTAATATTTTTCGTTTTCTTTTCTACACTTGGTGAAACAGATGAATTAAATCATACTTCCATTTACTATATCAATAAGTTTCCATTAGTTTATTTAATTCGTCTAATATATTCAGATTTTGCTGTCATTTTATTATGAGCCAGTACAGGGTACTGTATCAGATCCTTATTTTTCCTAGGACATTTGATCTCATTAATCATCTTTAGCGTTTCAGAGATGCCATTTTGTTTATGGTCCGATGGTATACAAATTCATGTTTATCAGCTTTTTATTACAGTCATCTCCCTAAATTCTTCTTTATCTTCTGAAACAACATACATCTCTTCAATGTTTTTCGATATTTATTAGTTTTATTTACAAACGCTTTCTCCTTAATTCTATTACACCTAACTGGTGTTTTTATCTAGAATATTTGTAACGAAGTACATCTTAGACCTTAAACCCACAAAATTCTTCTAATAACCTTCGGCTATTTAACTTCATCTTTGGAATTTCCCCTATTACCTTCTTATTTTTTTTGATAGTGAAACATTCATGATCTTTTGAATTAATCCACTTGTATCAAATAAGTCATCTATATTTTCTTTAATAATTTTAAAATTGGATGCTCGTTTTCCATATTCTAGAAAATTAACGTGTCTGTATTCCATGTAACTACAGATTCAAAAGTCTGGATCAAACTTCTTTAATTTGTTGTAATAAAACTCGTACATTAGCAATTTTGAGAGGGTAACGAAGAAACTGATAATCTATGTAAATCGGTTTTGTTATAAATTTAACTTTTGTTTGTCATCATGTGACTCGCTTAGTAACAGTTGTCGTCCAAAGATTATTGAAACATTTTGAAATTCGTTTATCTTAGCTTGTTTTCTATTGAAAATGTCTCTCGCGATTTGCCTAGTTGGTGAAGGTTGAGTCACATCATTATTTCTTTTCTTACATTTTCCATCGATTTTCCAAAAACCGAGTTTGTTCGATAAGTCTTATAAAAGTGTCCTATCTCAAAGTCACTTTATATAGCCTTGGTATCTCATATTACTAGTGATACGCCCAATTCACTACCACGCACTCACACATTAATTTTCACCCCCAAATTATTTAAAATCGATATATTACTTTCATGAAAGGTTTCTGATCAAACGCGAGTAACCCTATTCACGATGTTTTAAAAATCATACCTTGTTTCATAGATAGTAATTTCACAATTTCTAGAAACTGAACAACATATTCTGTTTTGTTTTAAAAGACGTTGTGCAGTTCATTTTGTTGTTATAATGTTCTGGGAGCAAGAGGTAAATATCTTATGTGATGTTTCATGGTAAAAATTGTTGTGATATTCTAGATCGACTTCAAGAATATAGCCATAATCTTCGTCGCCAGTGAAGTTCCAAAATTGTTTCTTTCCATTCTGCTGTTGTATACCGTTTTAGTATCCATCCACATGATATTTCGTTATATGGTAAAATTTTGCATAAGACCCATAACCCATAAAGGTTGTTTTGCATCGACGTACAACAAATAGTTTTCAGGGCTTTGTTCTTTAGTCAAAATCTTTTAAATATTTGTTATTTGCTTTCACATATCGTTTAATACACTGAGAAATGCCTCCGCGAATACCTTTTTCGATCATCAAATACATATTATAATCACTAATTAATTGTAATTCTAATCTTGTCGTTAATTTTAACATAAGCATTCCCATGCAAGACTGGGAGCTGTTTGATAGTTGTGCTGGATCAAGTTTATAAGCAATTCAAACAAATATTCCCCGTGTAAAAATTTTTTTTTTTTCCCAAAAGATATCAAGCGAGCAAATAGAAAACCATCTTGAATGTTATAGAGATCGGAGTAATTTTCCTAGATTTTTTACTTTTAAATTTTGTTTCCATACATTTAAGTAGTGTTGAAAAATTCTGTTCTCAGATATGCTCTCGTCCTGTCAAAAAGTGAATAGAAATCTTGAAATTCTCTCAATTCTTTCTGTGTAATCAAGTTTTTTCATTCAAATACTGGTCGATAAATGCGTAAGGAAAAGTATGGCCCTATTTCCAGATAGAATTTTCTAAAGATTTCTATCTATCGTCATTTGGTTGTCTATCTTAAGAATTTGTGTTCAGACCATCCTTGTTAATAAAAATGAATTTTGGTATGTATTGAAATCATCTTTTTTTTGAGGTTTTGTAGCCTAACTTTTTCTAATAGACGCGTATGCCATAAATCTGAACGTAATCTACGAAATGAAAACTTGATGAACTTTCTTTCATGGTTTATCATCCTTCAAACTCATTACCCATATCCTGAATTCTTACTGGAATAATTTTAATGGTATTTTTCAAAATCTCCCGGGGTGTTTGCGATCAAATCAGTAACAATTACCCATACTGTTTTTTAGCCAACCTCTTTTATGTATCAAATGAGTATTCAATTAATTATCTGACATATTGGATGGACAGAAAAAACCTGGAATATTTTTGAGGGAAAATTTTGAGATTTCCAAGTTACAAGGCATAAATGAGGCTGAACCTCTAAATTTACCTGTGTAAAATGGACAATGGATCTCGTTACATTTTTTCTTGTTTGATTATCAAAAACCCTCACATTCCACAAATATGACAAAGACTCTAGAATTTTGGTACGCTAATTCTTCTTCTTTCGGTCAATTTCATAGGTTTTTTTTGTTCTTAGAATTATACTTTTTTAGTCTATGTATTTTGATTATTTTATTGAGCTCATTCCTAAACAATTTTTGCAGGAACATTAGGCATAATCGTCTTCAATTTTCGGTCTCGATTAACATATTCTGGTTTTATACATGCTGATCTTCGTCACATTTGACACTATAATATAGAGTAAAAACCATAAGGAATATGCTTCTGAAATCTTGGTTGTAATATCGATCTTTGGTGGATTGTTCTTGCAATGTCGGGAATTTTTTTTCTAATATGCTCCTCAAAAATCCATTATAAATAACGTACGGATGGCTACAACGTATCTTTTGATAAATTAGTAAAAATTGTTTGTTGTTTGACCTGGAAACGGCATAATTGGACTTACAAACTTCATGTTGTTTGCAAAATTTCTAAATGATCTGTTTAAAATCTCCAGATTCTTGTAGAAATGGCTTTAAATTAAACATCTTCTACAAAGTGAAATGTTGTTCTCTATTTGAATCTCCTATATTGGCTTGGGATGAACTGAGAACTTCACGTACGCAGGTTTATTTAAAATCGGTTATTCAAAACATAATTGAAGATTTGTCTTCTTGTTTAACATACAATAAATCAATTTCTAACTCGGCAATCATATTTTTTTCAGGAAAATTTGTAACGGAAACGAATATTGAGTTTCTCATCATAACTGGTAGATATTTTAAATAGACATTTTTTTGGATATATGTACTTGGAATTGTGACTTCGTTTTTTCAAATAATTGTATATCTTTTAAGGACATTGGATACTCGAAACCTGAAAATATCTCGTCCATTTACAAATTTTTCATATTGTTTTACACGTTCAGGATGAAATTTTGATTTTTCAATTGCACATCGGATAGAGTAAATAAAGCAATAGTCATCTTCATTTTTGATATTTACACAAGCTTTCTTTACCTTGATCTCTTGTGGTAAATCGATATATGATCCTGCGTTCATAAAATTCGTGTTTATTAAGGCTCAAAATCAGTTGTTTTACAGCGTTTTAATGTCCATCCAGAACCTCGATTTGGATGATTTGTCTGTTTCTCGATGTGTTAATTTATTAAATTGTTTAGAAATAAAGTCCGTTTACATCAAAGATCTCGTCTGCTTTTATAGTAAAGTACATTGGACAAGTTTGTGTTTTCACCGTTCACTAAAGTTCGTTCGTATTCGCATTCTAAAGAGAGATATCCTTTACTATTTTTCACTAGTTTCTTGAAATTTTTCGATTAAACTTTTAATTTCTGGGCGCAAAATAGAAAGATATTTGTAAATTGACATGAAATTGTCGTTCAAATTTGTTAAAATGTATTGCTTAAATAGACCGTGTATTGAGGATAAAACTTCTACATCAATGATATTTTCAGGTTTCTCATTAATCGTTTTATCAATTTCTTCGATCATTTCAGACTTAGTTTTGTCGTTAGTTTCGATAGCCAATTTTTCAGCTATTGAATGAATTTTTTCATCATTAAATAGATTGAGATCTTTTTTACTTTCCTTAAAATTTTTTCTTTAGTTCACGCAATTTTTCTATATTATACATGTTTTGGTGATCGGCAATTTGATTTTCTTTAGCCCAAGTCCTCAAATAATTTAGTTCTTTTTCATAAATATCTTTATTTTTTTAGATGATTTTTCGACTTATAATGACGAGTATAGTGATGTTCGAAAATGTCTTTTTTGCAGTACGGGCAGGATATCTTTTTCCTCTCCATTTAAATAGGGAAAATTTGAATCTGCCATGTTTTACTATTTAGTAAAATATCTTTTTATTAAGCTGAAAAATAGCAATAATTCAGTAGATTTCTAAGGATTTTTTATCAAAATTTGATAAAAATTAGCACAATTTATGTAGAAACAGCGTTAAAATGTTTCTATTTATATAGGAAAAATTTAAAGATTTTGATACAGATCAGCAGAATTTATGATTTAACAGCGTTAGATTCTTCTATTTATATAGGGAAAATTTGTATAACTCAGACTTTGAAAAGTGGAGAATTTTACTAGAATTTGACACAAATCAGCACAAATTGTAGTAAAACAGCTGTAGATTCTTCTATTTATTATAGAAAAATCTGTAAACTAAGACTTAAAATTTTTGAAAAAATAGTATAATTATAGGACAAAATAGTACTTTTATTACTATATTGGTTTGTAGGGGCAATTTAAATTCTTTATACTATTTTTTTTTCAATAATTTTTTCTTTAACTTTTCCAAGATTTTTCATTAAGATTTTAATATATTTACAACAGAATTTTCGTAGATTCGAAGCAGATATGAGATTGATTCGAAGCATATTTCACTAAGTTTCAGCTTAAGAAAGTAGAATCAAACAGCTATAGATTCGTTTATTTTTAGTTCATGATTTATAGATTCGTTTATGGTTCAATGAACAGTATTTTACATTGATTTTCTGACTGTCCCCAAAAGTGTCCTAGAAACCCCCATATTCATATCTACTTATATTTAGATATATATATATATATATATATATATATATATATATATATATTTATACCTTCCGGATGGTTTTATCAAATCTTTCCATATTTCATCGGTCATAATCTTGATTAAAGATGAGTGCGCACACACATCTACAGGGTGAGTCTGACCACCCGTGCAGTATTTACAGCTGTCTTAATAACTGACTTCCACACTTTTTCTATATCTTTGTAGTGAAGCTTGAAATATTTAAACTTCCCTGCATCTTGAAACCCAATATGATAATCACATTTTTAGTTTCATCTTTAGTTCTTCTCTAAATGTTAATTTGATAAGAAAAGGGTTGATAGGTCTTTTGTGCATTTGTTATAATTTTGTATTACCTAAGCGATTTTTTTATTTTAATTTTACACACAAGTAAAATGTGAAAAACATATATATATATATATATATATATATATATATATATATATATATATATAAATACATATATATACCTTCCGGAAGTTTTTATCAAATCTTTCCATATTTCATCGGTCATAATCTTGATTAAAGATGAGAGCGCACACACATCTACAGGGTGAGTCTGACCACCCGTGCAGTATTTACAGCTGTCTTAATAACTAACTTCCACACTTTTTCTATCTCTTTGTAGTGAAGCTTGAAATATTTCAACTGCCCTGCATCTTGAAACCCAATATGATAATCACATTTTTAGTTCATCTTTAGTTTATCTACTCCGCACTGATGCCATTAAAGTTGAGTAGTCTTGTGTATTTAGTTTTGCTGTGGATATTTAACTCATTGACAGCAGTAGACACACTGATGCTATTCCGGCTGTCGTAAAAGCCAGTTGTTGACCAGCAGTGCCGCAGTGGTACGTGTTAAAATCAAAACAAACAGATTATCCTGCAAACTGTGAGATTTGTTTCATGTTTTGACAGCAAAGTTTGTCAAAGCTGTCAAAATCCATTGCTTACAATGGAGAGTTTATTAGGGAGGTTTACAATGAAAATACAAAGGCAATGGCGGTGGAATGTGCGATATGGGTTAGGCAGTTTGGTGAGAGAAAGACAAATGTCTATGACAAAAGATGAAATAGAAGGCCTTCTATTGTGAATAATTATTAAGAAAGTGGATGAGACAATAAAGTAGAACATACAATTTTACATTAGCAATACTTTGAGATAATTTTCCACAAGTTTCGAAGAAATATTTTCATGAGGTTATAACTAACAGCTAAGTTAAGCTATCAGAGACATTTGAAAACATATGAAGGCTAATTGAACAGTTACATTGGGAACGGTTCACTTACCTGTTGTACAACCCAGACCTGCTCAGACAACCCCTAGTTCTGTACATGTAATGAGTAATGTAAGGACTTTAAAAGTGATGACGATACACAATACTCTGTTCAAAAATTATTGTCTATACTGACTGAATATGTCTTTGCAGGTTCAAATAAACTGGTTCATTCATTAGAAGTATCATACTGTAAGGTACGGATGTTTCGTGAAGAATGTCAAGCTATCTTTGTAACAAAATGTTTTATTTATACCGGGTGTCCCAAAAGTACCACACCCCCCTTCTAACTTTTAGAACGGAATTAAACAAACTAATATCCTTTTGGGGGTAGTTATATAATGACAAATGATGAGTTTTTTGCGCTACATGCATTTTCCATATTTGGTATTAAGAATGGAAACAATAACAATTCTGTAACATCAAGGGAAGAAATGATTTTAGGCCGGTAATCTTTTTCAAATTTGCTGCCTCGCTCTTGACTTTTCCCAGTCTCAGGACTAAACTCCAGTGCTGTGTCCTGAAAATACAGTTATCACTCCGTTATTAGTATTTTGGACTAGCACTTAAGCATAATTTTGCGCCCTGTTTGTCGACGTTCCTTTATGAGGAAATTACTGGAAAATATGAATATCTGTAGAAAAAGGCATAGAGTTTGCTTCAGTGGTTCTTTAAATTTCAGGTAGTTTCTAGCATTTTAGACCAGTTAAGGTTATCCTGTCCTCTTTAAATTTTGAGTATGTCTGTTTCTAAAATGACTGTTTTGAAGGAAAATAAGTTTTTGCGTCATTAATGGTGATAATTTCATAGTTTTTGAGGGTTCTTTAGGTCAGCAAGCCATGTGTTTGTTTTGGGGAGCGGGTGACTTTAAGGTCTAAGGTGTCGTACTTTGGATCTGAGTTACACAAAGTGCAGATTGAAATCCTATCTGTGACCGAATGTCTCTCTTATTCTGTTCTGATAAGATCTTCACGTACAGACAAAATATGACTTTGGGAAGGTGGTAGCAGCTGTGTGAAAGTGGATAGTGAAATTAATTCATGAGAGCAGCCATGTAGTAAGATAAATATCTATTCCCAAATTATAATTAAATTTAATTGAGTAGTGTTAACATTAAACGTATAAAGTTTGTTCGAAAGTGACATAATAGAATTATTATAAACATTTACATAAATTAAGTAAAAATCTTCCTAGTTAATACCGATATTAATATATCTGGGTTGAGTTATAATAATAAATGTGTCACTAATTTTCATCATGTATACAGTGAATTAACATGCAAATAAAATAATTTGTGTTGTACTGCTTTAAGGGGAGTGGGAAGGGTAAATTTTTTTTTTTTAGATTTTCTATTTCTATTTTTAATGCAGTTTTTGTAGAATGAAACTTCTTCTTTAAGTATCTGCTTTTAGAAATTAAATAAATACGATAACTCTAAATATACTTTTTTTTTAAATATAATAACATAGTATGTTTTAAGTTTTTTGCTTTATGGTAGCGCCAAGAGTAGGCCTCACTTTGTATAGTACTACTTACACCAAAACAGTTAGGTGTGTTTTGATTTTGTTATGTTGGTAGTACCATCCAGTACTGTCTACTGCTAACATCTGTTGTTTTTCTGAATTGTTTGTTTCTATTACAACTGTTCTACTCAACATAAACAAAATTAGTGTTTCTGAGTTTGTTTCGTTTGTGAAGTTCTATTCCTTGTGAGTTCAAGTCATTGTGTTGTGTTGTGTTTTTAAACAATGCCCTCGTTTAAATGTATCTTATAAGAAGAAAAGTACTTTTCAAAGGGAATAGGTACACAAAATTGCAATCCAGTTGAGTTAGTGGAATCACATACACCGAGTGTTGCCTCGGAGCCTAGGCCTAGCTCTATCACTACTCCTGAAGGCCTCAGTACTTCACAAAGACCAAGTTCTTCTTCAAAAAAAACTGAACTTCTCTGTTTATGACAGGTTTTGAGCCCAAAGGTAATGGTAACTGTATTTTTAAATGTAGACAAACTAAGTGAGGTTATAAAAGGTTTTGTGCGATGTAAAACATTGCTGCGGTGGCTATGACTGTGTCGAATTGGCTGTGTCACAGGAAGAACGACATGGACTGTCTGTAAATGTTGACATTGCATGTTCAAAATGTTTCCATTGGAGTTCGTTTCAGGAACTCAGACCTCTGTGAAAAACAATAAATATGACATTAAACCTACGATTTATTTATGGTATGAGAACTATTGGCCGGGGTCTTAGCGGCAGGCAATATTCTTTGTTCACTTCTTGATCTACCATCGCCATCTCAAAAGTATTCTGTATACGCACAAACACTAAATACAGCTGTAGAAGCATGTTTCTAAAGATAGTATGGCCCTAGCACGAGAAGAAGCAGTCACAGAAAATGGTGGGAATTCTGACTTGGCAGTAGCGTTGGATGGGGTCGTGGCAGAAGCGCGGCCACACATCTAAAAATGGAATTATGTCTGTTACTAGTGTAGACACTACCAAAGTTCTTGACATGCATGTTATGTCTAAGTTTTGCCATACTTGCTCTATGGCTGAAAATACTAAGCAAGTTCCTAAGGCTCATGTATGCACAAAAAATTTCCAAGATTCAAGTGGTACAATGGAGGTTAGTGGTGGCGGTAAAGCTGTTTTACGACTCTGTTGATCACGGTGTGCGATACGTAAAGTATTTTAGGAGACGGTGATAGTAAGGGCTATCAGACAGTTGTTTCTGAACAGCCGTATGGCAAAGATGTAAAGATAGAAAAAGCTTGAGTGTAATCGGCCACATACAAAAACAAATGGGGACGAGACCTTTCGGCAGCTAAAAAGGGATTATAAAGGCAAAATGTTGGATGACGGTAAAAAATATTGGAGGTAAAAAATAGGCTCACTGATCTAGATATTGACAAGTTGCAGACATATTATAGATTAGCCATTAGACGAGCAGTGTCGGATAACACTGGGAGTACAAGGCATGAGAAGGAATATATGGGCCATCTATTTCCATAAGCTGTCGACCGACAAAAACTCCTCAACATGGCCTATGCCCAAAGGGAGCTGATTCTTGGTGTGCCTATAATAAATCAAAAGAAACTGAAAGCAGTCTTATAGCCATAATCACAGCATTCCTGAAGCTATCTTACTTGCCATGAAAAAAAAATATTTACTGACTTGTCAAATCCTGACCTTTTAAAAAAGTGCCTTCATGGCCAAACACAAAACCAGAATGAAAGTTTTAATAACATAGTTTGGTCAAAAATTCCCAAAAAACACATTTGTTAGGTTAGATACTTTGAAGCTTGGTGCCAATGATGCAGTTTTAACCTTCAATGATATTTATTCCAGTAAGTTGAGGGTGTTTGATAAATTAGGACTAAAAATGTCTAAAAAGTCGGTCGACGCACTTCGCACCATGGACAGAATAAGATTGAAGAAAGCAGAAAAGGCAACAGAAGAAATGTCAAAGCAGCTAGACAGGCAGGCCAGGAGAGCTAAGAGGAAGCTGCAAGAAGACAAGAAAATGGATGCTGATGATCCAGATTATGGTGCAGGACTCTTCTAAGCAGAACTGTGAGTAGATTTTCTTAAACGCTCGTTAACCGAAATTTGATTTTTTTATACAAAGGTACATTTTTCTCAGGAACTATAAAAGATACAGAGTTGAAATTTTTTATGCATGTACACCTAAATAATACCAAGTAACAGCAACTAGAATTATAACATTTAAATTTGTAGTTGCTGAAAAAAAAAATTATGTAAAAAAAGTTAGTAAAAATAGCATATTAAAAAAAAAAATTTTCAACATTTAAAAAAGATATTAAAATAATTCTTAGTAGTGTAGCTGTACAATACATAGGGGTATAAAGATATAAAAATTCCAACTCAATATCTTTTATAGTTCCTGAGAAAAGTGTAAACCTAAAAGTTCACAAATTTAACGTGGCGGGTATAGGGCCTTCCCACTCCCCTTAATTATAACATTCTCAAGTTTTAAGCAATTTAAAATGTAATATCATTGTAGATTGTTCTGTTTATCTGACTTTTAAATAACAATTTTTCAGGCTGCAAACTTTACAGAAGGGTCGGTAAAGGATTTGCCATTTATGCCTTTTTTTTATATATAGAGAAGAGCTATGTCAACAGCAGTAAACATTTTATTAGGAATGGGCACTTTGATAACGCTGCAAAATCGTTCTAAATATTTACTATCTCAGTGAACTAGTTAAGTATTAAATATCTTATAGACATGGCCTTCTAGAAAAGTGATCTTAAATCCGTTAAAAGGGATAACACTGGAATTTAATGTAGAGATCTGTGATTCAAAATTTGAGAGGTGAATTTGGAAACTTATACATATTTTCAAATTTATCATTTTCAATTTTCAAATAGGTTTATCTTATTAACTCGTTGTTATTCTTCTTCAATTAATGTGATTTTAATAGTCAACATTATATCAATTTTTATGTGGACTACAAACCATAAAAATTAGGATTTCGGTCAAACCTATAATGTGTGTTATGCGATTTCATATTAGTGTCGAAGACAACAAGTTTTAACTAACACTATTTTGAACGTTTCGCCAAAGAGAGAACAAAAGGCAAAACATTTGTCAATCACAATATTTTATTTTCTGACAGGGGACAATAAATTCAACCTCAACAAACGCAACGTGTAAAAAATGAACATGATGTTTTTTCAATGGAACTACAAAGACTAATTTGTGTTTTTATTATTTAAATCACAAATCAAGAAAACTGAAGTCGCATCATTACTGTAGAGTTTGTATGAAAATCGCTTTCATCTCTATTGCTTTCATTAAACTTTACACTGTTACAGTTTGCTGACTGACGCTGAATCGCTAGATACTGAAATCTGATATTACTTTCTCAGTCTGAGCAGCATCTTCCACTCAGTGAATGTTTGTTTGATATATAAAACAATCAGCATTAAATTACGTTAAAATAAGTCTGTTTTTTTAAAACTGATGACGGTCACCAAAAAAAAAATATCCTCGTGCTAATTAAATAAAAAATATCAGTCTCCAACAGTTCCTAAGAAGACAAAGGCAAATAAATTAAGCACTATACAACTAAAGGAAGAGAAAACCAATAGAAATGTCGATTCACTCAGGATTATAAAAATAACCGTTTTTTTTTAAGTAAAAATATTCTCTTTGTTACTGCAAGAGTGTTGTGTTTCAGTTTTATACAAACGTTTTTCCATTACTGAGATTGCTTGAGATATGAAGGATACTCTGTACAGAGTTTCTGTTAAGTTCCATTATGGCAATTCATGTATTAGTTGGGTATTAATAAAGTTTTTTTTTAAGAATGCATTACAGTGGTGCTTTTTGGATCTTATCTTGAAATATATTTTTTCTTCTCTAACCCAAGTTCGGTACTGCAACTTAAATTAAATGTTGAACAAAACATGGGGTCGTGTTCTATTTAACCCCTCGTGAAAGAATTACTGTAAATCATGTAGAAAACTGGGAAGACATATTGTTGGCTTAAGACAGTTAAGCTAAATTATTTTAAATTTATGTACTTATTGATAATTGTCTCATAAGGTTCCTTCTAGTAACATATATTTAGCACACTCCCTGTGCAATAGCTAATATTGAATTTAAGCATCTCAGCTAATATTGTTCTTGAAATATCGTGAATAACGCAGATAGATACGAAATTTGAGTTAATGGAAAATTTCGCTAAACGCTTAGTCCAAGTCACGGTTAAGAGTACGGTGCCGCGGTTTTGATTCTTTTCAGTGTCATTAGTTCAATGTCTTTTTTAGTAATATGATAAAACCCAGCAACAGAGATTTGAGTGATTCCACTGCAATATTGGTTATTAATAAACAAGGTCATCTGCTGTTAATTTTATAGTAACATTCTAAAAGTGGTCTTACACGTGGTAATGTTAATCTGTCATGATGTTCATAATATTTTTGCTACAACATTGGTTTTTAATTTTAAATGAAAATAGAAGTTCATAGTAAGTAAATTATCATCATGTTGTTGGGGGAAACACCAATTTCATATCCATGCACTCCATAAAATATAATATATAGTATATATATATATATATATATATATATATATATAATATATATATATATATATATATAAGCAATGAACTGAAGATTGATGATTTTTTATTACAATTCAGTTTTAAATGTTGCTACTTGAAGTCAGTGTAATAAGCCTATTTAATATGAAGCAGTTTTAACCATTACATACAACCTGACTAGGCCTGAAGTAACGACACACAGTACTGTAGGTGCCGCCAGGTAGACTAATAGATGGCGTGACTGTTCTGCACGACTAGTCATGTCGTTCTGTCAGCAAATCATAACTCAGGTGCCTACATTACCACCACATACAGCCGCAATGGGCTGACTAGGCCTTCAGTAACGACACCACAGTACTGTAGGTGCCGCCAGGTAGACTATAGATGGCGTGACTGGTCTGCACGACTAGAGTCATGTCGTTCTGTCAGCAAATCATGAACTCAGGCTTCAATACGATAACATCAGTCGTGGAAACTGTTAAACTGTGTTTACTTTGAGGTTTGATTATTCCTTGTTATTATTAGTGTCTGCTATTGATAACATGTTTTATGTTATTCATTTTGAGTGGGTGTTGTGTATGTGTTTACCATAAAGGGTAGTGAATGAATGTATGTGACAAAATGAAACCGAAAGAAAGAAACTCAATAACTTATTCCTTACACCTGTTTTGAATCAGAGCAATCTTAGCCTATCTTCTTTTTATAGCAAGGTATCCAATGGGGGTGATTTTTACTTATATTCCAGCTAGAACTACAGCGTCACAACCAGGCAAGACTTGCACAACTTTCAGCCCTCTTCTTCTCGTCTGTATAGTTATACCGTTAATCGTTGGCAACGGTAGTATCGCTGGAAAGCATTAACCCTTCGACCTTCCATTTCCTCTAAAATTTTGACATCAGTTTCTTCTATTTATATATTACAATCTAATGGCATAGCAAATTGATTCTGATTACACCTTTAAAATTTAATAAGTTTGACGGACAGCGTTTTTTGTTGTGATGCCTGACCTCCTTACGTTCGATGCTATAGTTGCGTTTATCTGAATTCATATTCGACCTTAGCTGTATGTGTTCATTCTTTGAAAAGAGCATACGAATTATTATTTAGTATGAAAAATCAACAGTCTAATAAAAAAGGCTTTACACGCAGTTCATAATCATTAAAGAAATACATACTGTTTTGATTAATAAAATTGAAATATAATGTATACAAAACTCATTAATTAGCTATATGTATATAAAAGTTTTTAGTTAACAATATATAAGAAGTAATAATTTAATACAGTTAACTGATTCTCCTGCCAATACTATGATCATAGGAACTACTCCTAACCTCTCATGCCTAGTGCCCGTAAAGGCTAGACAAACACACATAGAGTTAATTAAACCTGTCTGCTAGATTGAAACATGTAACACTGTTATCAAAGAACATACGATTTTATTTATACATAAGTATAATAATACTGAAATATATATACAAATTTAAGGTATATATCTATTTCACCCTCAGTAAATAGAAAATTACAACATTCCCCAACAGAAACGATTGTGTTATTATGTATTATCAATTATTTAAATATCTAATTGATTTCGGGTTCCAGGTGGGTTTACCATCACTGACGAATGTTGCCGGTTTATTAGACATTTAAAAGTCAATACGATTAAAAGAACTATGCATTGACTCGCATGTTACTCACTAATTTCCTGAGGGTGATCATGAACCATCAGTTGGAGGGTACTGGCAACCCCTCAGGTCGTAGGAATATAACAAGTTTGGATGGTGGACTATATTGCGCATCCGTTAGATAACGAAATTATGGGTGGCTATCGTGCTAGATATCCAACCTCAGGAAGAAATAGCAAATTCACTCAACATGTAATAATAGGTGTTGTGATTTGTTCCTAATATTCCTTCCATTGAACAATGAATACCTGATAATATTTAATCAGTGGATAGCTTCTGCCACTTTTTGAAATACTCACAATGATTGTTGTGATTAATGTAGCTGTTTTAGACTCGTTTTGCTTCTCTACTGTCTAATGTTTCTACTCCGCAGTACCACCACATTTCTACCAAAGTATCTTGTGACAATTAAAATAATCTAAATTATGAATTTAAACATTCAAAATATTATGTTTGGATGTAATTATGAACCATAGCACACAACACAAAACATGATTCGAAGTACATCATGAATGGCATGGGTATACTGTTACAATTGATCAACATTGGTATCATTGACTTTCAGTTTCTTTTTCTAGTTCTCGACTGTAATATAAATAGGAAAAATATAAGCTGATACAATAATCTTCTTACAGTATAAATAAAAATTGAATCGCAATAATGTGTTGGTAAGCACAAATCTCGAGAACGGCTGTACAAATTTGGTTAATTCTTTTGTAAAAATGTTCATTGAAATCCATGGAAGGTTTTTTATTGAAACAAAGTATAAGAAACGTTACCTGAAATATTTTAAATTTTAGAAACATTGTAGTTTTTACTTTTCATAATCCAAATAAAAACTGGCACTAAACAGCTGTTCACCCCTTCATTTTTATGTCCACAAAATTGGCTGAAACATCTGTTTTACATTTAAATTTGATCAAATATTAAGTAAATAATGCTTAATCGGTAGTGCAATGCAGATAGGAAATAAAAAGTTGATATCAAAATTCTACTCCAGATCACGCTAGTAACGAATTTAATACATCTAATGAATTTTAAATATTATTTAAACACTGCTATGTAACCAACCTTAATGAACAAAGTTATGAATGTTTTCACATAAGTTACTTAAATTGGTGGGCTTCCTTGACATTTTGATATGGGCATTTTAACAGTGGCTTTTGGAAAAACAGAGAAATGAACAATAAAGATGCCTGAACGATTCATTCTTTCCTTGGCTACAGTCCCAAAAAAACAAGTGTAACGCAAAACTTTAATAACGATTATTTTGGAATTTTGCACAACCTTAATAAGGATTTCCTCCTTATACCGAAAATACATAGGAAGTACGTATTACTTCACCTTGGCCGTAATAGGTCCTACGTATGTGTATATTTTCTTCATCAGGACAAGAAAGCAAACAACTATGTCCCTGGAAATATTTTTTTAACTGAAACTAGATTACAGAAGTCGATAGTAGAGGTCTGATTTTGATGACCAAGGTAGATTTCCGAGAACTGCATAAATGGAACGTATCTAGAGTTTTGAGCAGAGAAATATTGCAAGCTGAAATGTGACATAGTAAGTGAATTTAAAACGATCTAAAGTAGACACTTTTAACCGAAGTAGGCTTCTCGTTCCTACGTAAGTATATATTTTTTTTTCTTCGTCAGGACAATGCAAAACTCTAATATGGTACTGGAAATATGTTAGACCTGAAAGATGTGATAAAGGCTAGAAATAGACGCTTTTTGACCGAATTAGGTTTCCGAACCTGTTTCTTTGTATTTTATTGATCAGAATAATAACAATGCAGGCTCAGCTGTGAACCAGAAATGCTTTGAACCAGAAATGCTACTTCCACGTGTAAAACAAGTATTATTCAAGTAATTTGAGAAATTCCTTCTAATTATATAATAAACACAAACACAAATACTCATTATGAATTGTTCAACTGCCTCAATTGGAAGACTAAAGTATTATATACGCAGAGAGAACAGCATTTAGATATTTTCAACATGACATATTCGGGCACTTACTGAATGGAACTTTGTAACAAAGCAAAGTTTGTACTCACTCAGGTCCTCGTCCTCTTGGTCTGTTTCAAGTTTGGCGGGCTGAGGCGGTTCCTCTGCCAACTGCAACAGATAACAAGTGTTGCCAAACTTTTCATAAGAAAAAACAATAATCAGATTATCTTTGTGATTTAATACACGAGCTCATAACTAAACTTATCGCTTTTTTAAAAATGTTAAAATCTATTTTAAAACGTTATAATTAGGTTTGAGAACAAATTCACTGGATATGATTTGAATGTAGTAATATGAATTTTATTTCTGTGAAAGTGGCCACTCCTTAAAAACTTTATTTCCTTTAAACTAACATGATAAACAACAACATTATATTTAACCATACAAACCCCATGATAAAATGTAATTAAATTAAACACTGATAAGTTATTTTACCAATGACACTTTCATTTTTTAATATCTACTTGTATGACACTATGCCTACTTAACGTTTTTAATAGAATTTTCACCAAAAACTTCCTCATCATTTTACATCATAAGTGCTTTTTACTATCTCAGTCAATTAGAGCAGCAAAAAGACTTCGTTATATAGTTCTAAAGATTGCGTACGTAGTGCAAGCTGAGTAGTTTTTCTTCACATGATTTTAACCGCGTTTATTTGGTTAGCGATTTTCACGTTTTGGTGACGTCCCAAAAAAGGTAAACGTTCCCTTGACGATCTAAATAGGTCTAATATCTTCGGGAAGTTGTTCTCCTTATGGATATAAACAATTTCGTGCTGTTTGCTGTGGTAGTTATAGAGTTTTGTTTTTGGATGGCCTGAAAAATTTAGCGTCAGGCAGTTTCTTTCAACGCCTATTTTTTATATTGATAAATCGATTAAATGGTGTTAGTATTATAAATGGGATTTTGCCATTTAAATGGGCGTTGATTTGAAGAATGATTGTTTAGACTCGTATGATAGAATGTCCATGTTTTAATACAAAAAAATGTAATTATCAATT
>NW_025785543.1:0-16870 GCF_021130785.1 Homalodisca vitripennis
TAAATTAATTAATTATTATTTGAAAGTAATTTTTTTTAATTTATATATTTAATCCAATATTTAAAAAGTTAGATAAAAGTTTTGTAAGAGATTTGTTATCCCGACCAGTTCATTAATATTACCTTAAATATACAGTCAGAACTTTGTAAAAGAACACTATAACTCGCAAATCAAATTAGGCTTCTAAGTTTTAATCTTAGTGGTACTTTGCTAATCGTCATATTCAGTGTACAATACCACTGAAATGAAAAAGCTACCACCCTTAAACCATACTTAAACATAATATATAAAAAAATAAAAAAAGTTTTGTCCCAACATTGTATCCTTACTTAAGTAAGAAAGTCACCATCAAAAAGCATTAGCCAAGAAACCCCATAGCAGTAGCACAAAGTTATAAATACCCAAACAATACCTAGAAGTTATGTTTATTTTTTGTCCATTTAAAAGAGGATAAATTATTAATGCATAATATCAATTTAAGGCAACAAATGACAGTGTCTCAATCCTCGTTTGCTCCACACTTCACTAAAACAACAAAAAATTGTTGTAGAAAACTCAAAAACTAAAAATTACCCTTATTTAGGGTATTTAAAAATGACAAGGTGTTAAATATCCAAATTATAATTACCTTCTTCTGCTAGGTTAACACGTTCGCTACCGACTCTAAAATTGGACTTTTAAAATAGACCGTCGTCACGTTATTTGTGACGCAGAAAACCGATTCATACCAAGTCAGACCAAACGTCACACATGTGTGACTCTCGGGGCACAGAACTATAGCCCGACGTCACGTATTTTGTGACACACGGATTGTAATACTAAATGTTTTTTTATGGTTGCCTAGTCGGTCTACTTTTTCCCACTATATTTTTGCATGTCGGGTCAGTGGGAATGTCCGTCACATATACTGGTCGAATGGTCTGAGCGTCGGATTTATTTTTTTGTTATGCGGGAATCGTATTGGCAAATCCTGGGAATCGTATTGGCACAACCTGGTTTTTCCTGTGTAATATTTCCAATCCTCTGTGTGTTGGCTAACCTATAACAGTGGGAAGATTTATATGTGCTTTTGTAGTTTAAAACTGAACTGCTTTTTGTTTTATCGTGTGCGATGGGTGAAAGGAAGAAGACCTTTTTATGGTCAGAGAGCGAAATCGACTCGTGAGTATAGGACGAAGATGACCGTGATGCATTATTTAGTTCTGAACGGTGGCCTCAGAGTATGTTCCTGCCTCAGACATTCCAAATCATCTAGTGATGAGGGTGAGCCTTTGAACCAATAAATATGTACGTTTTTTTTTGACTTGGAGCCCTACACCCAAATAGCCCTTTAGCAGATGACATAGAGGGTCAATTCGACAGAATTACATGATGAATGTAATGAATCTTGAAAACATTTTCCAATGAAGTCCAAACGTGTTTGTTGTTGTTTTCAAACATCCATGATGATTATCAGAGTATACAAGGTGTTTGGACCTGACACAAAGAAAGAACCTCAGGTCCACAATTTTTACTGGGCAAGAACAAATACACATTCAATCGACAGATCCTGATGAAATATTTTTAATATATATTTGATGAAGATCTGTTAAAGAAAATTGTAGCTTGGATAAATACTCAGTGCCATATTTGTTCAGGGAACTCCTACTACCAAGCAATTCAAACTCATGCGAAGGTGGAAGCCTGTAAATTTAGAGGAATTTAAGAAATTTTTAGGCCTCTCCATTACTGGGAAATGGGAAACTTGCACTTCCCTTCCATGAAGCACTGCTGGTCAACTTGTGAGCTTTATGACCACCCCATCTTTGGTAAAACCATGGGGGGGGTCCAGAAATAGGTTTGAGGCGATACTTAGATGTTTATGTTTTTATCACCCTAATGTTGATTCGACAGTTGACAAACTGCATAAAATAAAAAATGTACTGCCAGCCAGCACCTCTTTGACGAATTTTCATCACAAGAGCCTACAGTCCCTGGGAAGAATCTGTCACTTGAATGATGCCATGGTATTGTGGCGGGGAAGATTGTCTTTTAGGACAATATATCAAAAACAAGCGCCACAAATATGCGGCATTAAGCTTTTTATGAGCTTTGCACTCCAGATGGATATATTTTAAATATTCTCAGTATACACAGACAAAGGTACGATATCTGATCCCGTAAAAGGACATTCCTTTGAAGTTGTTACTCCGCCTGATGCAGGATTACATAGGTTAAGGGACATGCTTTGGTTCCTAGACAACATTTTACAATGCAGCGTGGACCTTGCAGAGCACTTGATGCAGGTGCAAAACCAATGTTTGGTGGTACTTTACAAAACAAATCGAGCAGGAAATCCGCAGCAGGTCATCACGGCAAAACTGAAGAAGTGGTGACTGTATAAGTCATCTCGCCAAAAAGGAAGTGTAACCGTTATGAAATGGAAGGACAAACGCAATTGTTATTGACTATTTCCACAACCCAATGGACCCAGGGGGGGGAAACAGAAGAAGTAATTAACAAAAGAAGGTGAAACCATAACCAAACCCTCAATGATGGTACTTGCATATAACAAGAACATGAGTGGCATTGATCGCTGTGATCAAATGATTTTCATATTATAGTACTCCAAGGAAGTCACTTCGTTGGTATGTCAAAAATATTTTTCCACCTCCTTGATGCATCTCCACTGGAATAGCAAGTACATTCTATGCAAGAACCGGGGAAGTAAAAAAGAAAACCTATTTGGATTTAAGAAACAACAATCATAGCACACATCCTTCAAGTACAGCCAACGCCACAACGCCCTGTTCGACCAAGGCCTAATGAACAGCACAGACTCGAGAAGGGGAACCGAAGAGTAAGAATGTCGACAGTGCTTCCAGACTCAGAAGAAGAGGACAGGCAACGATTTACTAGTGTGAAGTTTGCACAGATAAACAGAGACAAACAAAATTGGACTTTGCGCACCCCCCCCAATGTTTTGGAGATTGGGCATAAGAGTAATCAAGAACTAAAAACTTTGTTCTTTTTTAATTCATCTCTGTTTAGCCTATATATGTAGTTTGTAAAATAAAACACAAGATTTTTTGTACAATATCGTTTTTATTCAAAACAACAACAAAAATAAAAATAAAGATGGCAATATAGATGTGTAATCAGATTTTCTAAATACACATTTTTCTTGCCAAGTCACACATAATGTGACGGTCGGGTCCTGCAGCAGATTATCACAACGCTGTGGGCCCCGACGTCACGCATTGCGTGACGTTAAAAAAAAGAACCTTAGAACTACAAAAATGGTTAATAATAGTAAATTAAGCATCTTTTATAAATTGACCATAAATTTGAAATAATAAATGATTTTAAAACAAAAAAAAGTTACAAGTTTCATCTGAGGTTAATGGTAAGTTTACTTACTTTTGCACATGGCCTGATAAGTGAAACTAGCACGTTTCGTATTTGGTCCACTAGAAAACACCCCATTGCTCACACATAGCGTGGACGCTCGGTTAGCAAAACGTTTTAAAATAACTTATTATGGGCTTGAAATTTTGCATGTAACTTCATTTCTACGCATGTCCCTCTATGGGATTAGGCTTAGCGTTTACGCACGCTAACTATCCACAGAATATTTTCAGAACGATTTTACCTACAGACTTTAAATTGTACATAAATCTTCATTTACATATTGCCAAAATCATATTCGATAATGGTGCATGTATATCCAAATATACTGACTATACTAAAATTTAAATAAATAGAAAATAATTTCTTCTCTTATATAAATATCAAAATTATGACTTCTGCAGCATTTGCTATTATTTTAAGCAAATTACTGGTCAATAATATTTCTCATTAAAAAAATACTTATACTAGTAATAGGATTTAGGGCACAAGCTTCAAAAATTGGTTTACCTGTTTCCTGCTTCTGCTTAGTTGAAGCTACAAGATCAGGAGTTCCACGCCAGCCGGTTGAATGGTTGTGGTTGTGATTGGGTCTGCTTTGTTGGCTCCTTGCTGCTGGGAGAACACACTTTGCCGCACCCTGGTGCTTCTGACACTGCACAGAGATTGTTATGAGTACATTTGTATGAGTGGTGATTAACTTTAATATAAAGCTATGTCTACGTCCATATCCTCCCTACAATACTTCTATCTAACAATTTGCTTTACTCATTACATTGCAAACACCAAAACCTGATTTATACTTCATTTGAATGGACAGTAAAATTTAAAAAATAATATGTCCCATAACTCTTGTATATGTTACATTTACATTACATTTATCAAGATTTAAACAATTCTTCTACTGGATATTAGAATAGAAAATGTGTTGACTGTTTACCCTGAAACATCTCTATAATGAATTACGAAATTATATCTAAATCCATGACAAAATACAACTCACAGTTATCCATGCCCTCAGGTTTTAGGCTGATTCGTCTAGCTTGACAGTTGGCTCCACTGAACCACTGGGCCGCCGTCATTGTGGGTTCCCACGTCACTTTAGTTGGTGGAAACAGGTCGTCTTGGAACAGGTCACTCTAGAAACAGAGAAGACAATGTCTTTGACTGCAAATGGCATTGGACTCTTTGGTGAAAGCTTTAACAACACAAGGTATTCACTTTTATTGATGAGTTTAAGAAAAGTAATGCCTAAAGTAATGTTATGAATAAAAGTTAAATAGTGATAACAAGTGTAGACATTAGGACTAAAAAATAATAAAACATAGTTTCAGATTACAGAATCTTGAATAATCTCTAAATTATTTTTTCTTTAACTTTATTTAATAATTTATAAATCACAATATACTTTAAGGATGAATGAGAGTAGTTTTCTCATCAGGGGAAGACCTTGTGGATTGATTTTTTTGGATACTACATCACAGCAGGTACGCTATAATGCCATCAGCTTAATGATAATGGTTATAATAAACTGGATTTGGGGTTTAAAACAATATTCCATTATTTACCTTTATCCTGGGGACAGTGAAAGAGAGAGGTTCAATAGTGGTGTTGGTAAGCCTGAGAGCCTTGGCAAATTCCACGATGGAGACATCGCATGATCTCTTGGGTAGGAAAGATAAGCCCTGGTGGAGCGAGGAGCAGCGGTGGTGGCTCAGTGGACAGAGAAATGGAGGCTCACAGCACACTTCAAATGCGTAGATTGTTAGAGTCACCCTGATACCAACGAAAACAATTTCAGTACAAACAAAAACAAAAAATTAACAAGAACTTAAGAATTTGAACATTTTCACAAATTTGGCAAACAAGTATAAAATTTAGAAAAGTAGTTCTGGCCAGTCAGTATGGATTATACGGCACTTGTTTGCCATAAGACATCACAAATAGTAATTTATAAGTACATCAGTAAATTATTTCACATTCTACAATTTTGTTTGTTCATAAATTCAAATATATTTTAAAAGTATTGCTTGATAACAATAACAAATTATATTAAATTTTATAATCAACGATCTACAAAAAGACATGCTCAAATTATTCAGGAGATTAATGCTAACTTTGATAGGAAATGTATCAGTTTTCTCGATCATGTGACATCTTACAGCTAGATCTGATCTCATATTCATGTACATCCTATTGTATGTATAACATACGTACAAACTTAATTTGAAACAAACTGTAATATAATAATACAGTACTCTAATAATAAATTAATAAGAATCACTAAACATGTAAAGAAATCAAGTTGAAACAAACTGAAATGTGGTAATATAATGCCGTAACACTAAATTGTTTCTAGCATTCTACCATTAACCCTTTGAGTGCCACGAGTATTTTCCGAAGGCATATGCATATAGTGCTACGCTGTTTTTTTCGCATATTTGTAAACTTTTGAGAAAAAAGCTGTTGTAAAATAACTACCAAAACAGATTTCCATCATATTGTTGTTGTTTTTTTTCTTATTAAATGCAGAATATGATACATATCGTTACAAATAAAATTTGATTTATAAAAATATAAAAATTTCAGTATTTATAAAAAAAGTATTTTACTTTTGTATAAAAAGTTAAGTTTCGACCTAATTTGTGGTGTATACAGTATTTTTTAAGATTTTTTTTCTTTATACCATGATTAAAGGCCATATGATTCTAAATAAAACCCACGTATAATATCTTATTCTAGAGTTTTAAAAACATGGCATTATATGCATTAACAAAATGCTTCCCGGGTACCGACATTTTATAAACTGTACTTCATTTGTCAGAGTTTAGAAATTACTTAGTAATGATGTAGTTTTCTTAATAAATTTAATAAAACATTAATACAACACAAACAAATATGATTAGTACATTTAGAAACAAATACTTGCTAACATATTTACATAAAAGTTTACATTTACTAAATAATAACCTTAATAATATTTACACTGAAAATTCACGTTTTTCGCTAGAACAACAACTCAAATCATACATTACTTTTGTAAAGAAATACAGTTAAAATACTGTATAAGTTACTATTTTTATTTTGTATTTACTCAAATGCTTGGTTATCGGCACATAAACAACAAGAAAGGCCGTTACGCAACACGGTACTCGTCCGCTACGTCGCGTGATGGAAGACAGAATCATCTACAGGTACTTATCACAGTCCACTATTTTTGGACGAGTTTTCCTTATCAGAGATCAAAATAAACTTCATTATAAGTTCCTTCTTCCATAAATGAATCGAAAAATACTCGATGAGTCATACTTCCTATCTCCAAATCGTCTCCAAATAGACACACGAATGACCTGACATTTTCGAATAATGAAACGTTGTTCTTATAGTTTTTTATTTAATTGATTGTCGTAATAACTTGTAAATTACAAAATAGGTTAAATAAAGTCAGTTGTTTTTAATACTGTAATTTATTTTTGTCCCTGATAAGGAAAACTCGTCCAAAAATAGTGGCTTCTTGATAAGTACCCAAACAACATAAGTTTTCACAGATAAAATAGTAGAGAAACAACATAAAAACTCGTGTTTATTGATAGTTTGGAACCTATTGAATACAGCCGTCTGATTATTTGGCCAAAATAATCTTGTACTATATAAAATATTATCGAAATACAAAACGTCAATATTGGCGACGCTGGCACTTTATGCACTTTTCGTACCGTCAAAATTAGCGATGCTGTGGCACTCAAAGGGTTAATTATGAAACTGGCAGTAGCCATGAAAAGATCCACCCAAGTTCCTGTCGAATATCCAGCTAGGGTTACTCTAATATTGCCGAATATCCAGCCTATGTACTCTCATATTACTGAATATCCAGCCCTTATATATACCCAAATATTGTCGAATATCCGGCCTGATGCATACCTCATATTGTTGAATATTTGGCCTCTCTACATAGCCTCAGATTGCAGAATATCTAACCCATACGCATACACCCTCATATAGCCAAATATCTGGCCCATGTATTTACCTTTATATTGCCGAATATCCCACATGTGTACATACCCTCACATTATCTAACATTTAAAAGGAGTAAATATAATCTGATTGTTTATTATCTTTTAATTCTAGGCCTCGATAAGTACCTTGCCAGTAAGGAAGAGAGTTGAGCTGTCCTCATCATAGTAAGGGATCAGGATGGCAGGAGACACATCAAGGCCTACAGTAGCCAGGGGAGTGCTCAGGTCTTCTCTCTTGTATACCATGATCTGTCTCTCTGAAACCCTGATAGAACACATTCTTATTACAACATGTGCAATAACTGTACTTTCTTGATATTGTACTTACAACTCAATGTCAATGATCTTAAATATTATAAAAATACTATTTGTATTACGGTAAATTAGAACCATATATGTACTGGCATAAGAAGATAGGCTATTCATGTAAATTAATTGCAAATTGTTTTACAAAAATCATTTAGAACAAAGATAAGGAATGATAAATGAATTTTATTTGATTAATTACAGCATCTTTTCTATTTCCTCATTCCTTTTGTGAAAGATAATTATGAGCGCATCCAGAGATCATTTGGCACACAGGTTGGTACTACCATATTTTCCTGCATACACATAAAAATAAATTGAAAATTTGATGGAAAACATTAGTTTTGTCATACCAACAATATAAACTATTTTCTAGTTTTCTTGGCAGAATCCACTAAGAACCAGATTGTGTGTTTTGGTATTTCGTCTACAGTATTCAACTCACTTGTCAAATCCTGTGACAACAATGAAGGAAGAATCAAGGGCCCAAGTGACCCTAGCACCTCGGGATCCCACGGGACCTTTGCCCTCTGCTACAGGACTGGTGGAGCTGCGAGGTTGATATACTCTCAGCACAGAATCCTTACACACTGTGGCAAGCATGTTTCCACACGATGACCAGCTCAGAGAAAACATCTGCACAATTATAACCATTGAGAAAATGCAAACTTTTAAATTACTGGTGATAGCCACCATTAAAGAGCACACATTGGTTTACAGCCATTTTGCCAATACTTATGAGTTCTTGAAAAGCTATGTGAAGAACGAGTTTATAAAAAGAACAGTAGTGAGTGCTGGTATGAAGCAGGCAATATATATAGTTTGGTTTTTAGTTCAACCTTTCAGGACCAACAAATGTTTTTACAAAACTTAGCTCCTGACTTTTTTATAAAAAAAGTAACCAGGGGTTTGCAGGTCTGGTATTGTGAAAAAGACCAGGCCAAAATGGTGTATGTATTTTGTAGCTTTTCTGCAGAATACTATTTACTTCAAGTATTGAAGCCATTGACATATTACAATTATTTTTTCAGCATTTATAACAAATTAAATACTTAGATAATATGCTAGTTAGCTAAAAATTTATTTTATATTACAAAATATTTATATATGTACAATATAATTTGCTACAAAATCTGAACCAAATCATAAGAATATAATGAACCTTTATCCAAATATAAAGAAAAATGTAATAGTTCCCTATATACCTTTATTTTTATTTTCCCTATCCATAATAAAAACCTTATGAAATACAGTATGAACGTTATACAATATCACATAACCTTATAAAACAAACTGTACAACAAAGCACAAAGATTGCTGTTGTTCAGTTTGTGGAACTGAATGTCTTAACAGTCTGAAAGATAAGTGAACAAAAAACAACAACAGAAGACACGTAGCGGTTTCAATATCTTGGCACAGAATAAACACAGGATATAATTGTATAAGAATTGACTGCAAGGATGACACCGGACATTATATATTTTCTACAAGTACAAAACATATATTGGTCAAAATAATAGAAAAGTGTGAAGTACTAGAAAAGCAGGCAATAGATCACCCAATCGTCCTAAATGGTTAAAATTAATAAAACAGTTGGCACTTTCTGTAGCAGCTATTTATCAGCGCTGGTTTTGTGAAAGAGGATTATGATAGAGCACAAGCAACAACTAGAGATCATCTAGCTCACAGGCTTATATTACCATTTCTCTTAAACACTGGCTGTAATGATGCCCATCTTTACTTTCATCTCATAATAACAATGCTCAACACTTTCTACCATATTTTTAGTCATAGAATAATGGGAGACGTTTCATTTAAACCCTTTAACCACCACGTTCCTGGATACACAGCGACACCCATGTGCTGGGTTTTAGTTACATACTAAGACCCCCAGCACAAAGTATTTTTTTCCATTTTTAGGAGCTTTATACATAACACGTTTAAACTTTATTTAAAGTTTAATAACTAGAGTAAACCATTAACAATGTTTACAAACATCTCAAATAATTACAACATACAGTAGAGTCTCGGACATCCGACCTTCCGAGTTATGAGATCTTCCGGGGCAATATGTCATGTAACATGATTTTATGCAATATGTCGCGCGAGGCAGCCCCATTCATCACACCTGACTGTAAGAAGCAACAGATTGCTTGGATAAGCTCAGAAAATGTTTAAAGAATGGTTTTTTTAAAGAATTTTTGCAACAAAACTGAACACTTTTTCAAATTAAAAAATTTGCCATGGAAAGCAATATTGCTGCTTGACAATGCTACGTGTCATCCTGACGATGACGAAGAACTTATAGATAAGAAAAATAAAGATCGTGTTTTTGCCTCCAAATTTGACTTCCTTATGCCAGCCTATGAATCAGGGGAACCTTAAAGGCATTATAATGAAGAGGAATTATCGAAAAAACATGCTTCCTTCTTTAATTGATGCTATAGACCAGGGATAAGAACATGGTGAACAAATTACTCCATTTAACCATTCAAAAATGAAAACATGTTTAAAGAAAAAACTATAAACCATATTGATGTGTATTAATTCTTTAAAATCAAGCATCACCCATAATGCTGTTACCACAAATCCCAAACGTTTTGAAAGTATAAAACTATTCATATAGAATGAAACTAAAAAATTGTTTTAGTAGAAAGCTTGACTCTTTATCACTAACAAAAAACAACTTCAAAAGATCAACCCGCTTTATTTGAAAGACAATTTGATGCGTAATAGCTCTAAGCTCTTCTATTCACTGCCAGATTCAATAAAGACTGAGGATAGTCCTAGAGTTTATAAAATAGCTGCAATTACAGGGTTAACTCCAGAGTGTCTAGGAAGTTTAACACTGTCATGTTGGTTTTATGGCCACTTGCAAGTAAATATTATTGGTTCTATTTCATAATCTAAATTTTGATTACAGATTTATTTGCTCTGTACTTTTTTAGCTGATAATTTATAAATGTACTGACTTTATTATATGTGTATGATAATATCATGTGACTCTTCTAAATTGGTAGTAGTTTCAGTACTTTATGACCTAGGGATTTTAAAGTTCTTTAGGAAAACAAAGAATAGGATGGCTTTGTAATAAGCTATTTAAATTACAACAAAATAAAACAATTATGCCTTATATGACAACTGCAGAAGAACTCAATTTTTTTTTTTAATCTTATCCACATAATAGGGTTTACAGCCTGGTCTACCTGGTCGGTGTGTCCTTGCAATGTGATAGGATCGTAGCCACGAGTTAGGTCCCAGACACGCACAGTCATGTCATACGACCCAGAAGCCAACACGTCCTGTGCTAAGGGATGGAACTTGATGAAGTAGATTTTCTCTGAATGACCCTCCAGCACTGTGTCTGGGCTGTTGGTGGGTTCTGTGAGTCCCCCCTCGGGGATAAGCCATAGCCTGATTGTTCCGTCATCGCATGCTACAACAGAGAATAAAAAATGTATACAATTCTTTGCTTTCTGATTAGTTGCGTGGATTATTGTTTATATTCATCCAAAAATAATAATGAATTGAACTAGATAAGTAAATTTTATTTGCATGCCCAATGTACCTTCCCTTCTATAAAACTAGATACATAGTATTTTGAAGTTAACTTTTTGTTTTGATAGAGATTAATAAAAAGTTCCAACATACCGACAGCAAGCCGTCTGTTGTTGAAAGGGTCCCAGGTGAAATCCATGATGTTGGTACCATGTACTAGTGCTGGTATCACACCATCTGGAAGTTTGCCTGTCTTAGCCAGCTCAAAAAACTGCCAATCTTACCACCCGGTCCACTCAGGGGAACAGCCACCCTCTCACTGTTGGCTGAAAACAAAACATCTTATCAGTGAGAGTTTTGATCGGGGTAACCATAGAGATCAATATACGGAGTCTCAAAAAGTAAAGTGCTTGTTATGAGAACTTATAGGCACCATTGATGTTCCCTTCAAAATTATGGAAAGTCCTTCCAGAAATTAAAAATCCTTTATGTGTCAGCAGTTGAGAGGTAGTTTACCAAATTAACATTTTATAAAAAGGCATTTAAATATTTTAAATCTTTTGATTACAACATGAGAAATAGTACATAATTGTAAAATTTTGAAAGTAGTTGCATTTCAATGTATGGGCATACTAGTATAGAACTATTGATTGTACGGGTTTACAACAAAGATTACAAAAGGTATTCACAGTAGAAGCAATACATTTGGTGCAATAGAAAGAAAAAAAAATTTTTTTTTTTGTATAGGCAACTTAGTATTATGTTGTTGTTTGGAAAAGCAACCAACCAAATATTCCATTGTTTTAGCATTCTAGGCGAGTGAAACTACAGCAAAAATGTTGTTGGTTTTCTCTATAAACTCAGTACATTCAAATGTTGATTGGAGCACAAAACCTACTGATTTCTACACAATGCAATCTTGTCTTTCCATTGGTACCAAAAACACTGTCTAATTTGTTCATAAAGATAGTTTTTTATTGATTGTAATTGCTCACACATCACATTGTGAGCGTAACAGATTTTGAAGATGATCGTGTTCAAACGTACATGTGGCCACACCACATCGAGGTTAAGTAATTCTAACTAAAAATAAAACATTCATGAAAACTATGAACACTTAGTATTTGTTGTTGGAAACACGTATTTATTATTAAGCAGCAAACATGTTAACGGAAAGAGTGTTTCTAAATAAAGAAGGTGGTTAGCTGAAAGTCTAAAAAATTAAAGTTTCTCATCTTCTGCAACAACTTTCCCAATTGAAAAGTTTATCATCAAACCATCATCAGCCATCTACTATGCATAATTATTTACCATGGAATCCGTCACACTCTCCAGATATCTGCCGGGAAAGGTTCCGGATATTCTCAATATGTGCAGACTTGTGTGCTGGCGTGCCTTTGAGATGACGAAAACTTTGAGGACTCGACCTAGACATCAAATAATAACCAACATAATTAATTTGGAGTACTGACTGTGGTAGCAAACAAACTAAAACAATTAACTTATTTCTTAAATCCTCAAAATGATTGCTTTTGCCAAATCAGAGAACTTACTGAACTTCCATAGTTGTTTTTAAACTTTCCATAAAACAATGTTTACATGTATGCCACTGAAATTTCAATCAGGTGAATGATATCTGTGCAACAATTTAGAACATCACTTTTTAGAATCTGCAAGGGTTGGCAATTAGTATGAAACATGCAATTGTTGAAGGCATTACTTCATTATATATAGCACAATTTCTTCAACAGATACTTTTGATATAGAATAAGTACTTTACTGTTTCCAATGACACGTTCATCATAAAAAATAATCTAAAATCATGCGTCACGTACATAATAAAATAAAATATAAAGTTTGTTGCAACATGGTGAATTGAAGATAACAGCAGAAAATGTTAGCAAAGATCAGTAGTAGTTCAGTTTTAATATCTAAACTAAGTAGCATGAAATAAGTAATGGGATGAGACATTTAAAATCTACCCAGTGTATAAAAAAATTTCAAATCATTTTAGCCAAAACTTAGTGTTTATAAACTGTTTTATAAGTTTTGGATATGATCAAAACAAAATTCATCCACGAAAACTTAACTTTGTTCTATCTTATTATAAAACTCAAACTCATACAACTGAAATAAAATGTAAATAATAAACATCAAAACTCATTAGCAATATGTGTAAAGAAACTAGTTTTCTTCTAAAACCAAGTTATATACAAATCACTTAAAAATTTCAATTAGAAAGGAAGAAGTTGGCCATCTACTCTTAATATAAGGTTCTTTGTGAGAAGGTTTAACATCAGAGACCAATCTCCTGTACCATAACTAAGTCCAGAGCCACTCTCTACCTAGTATCTAGTACATAGCTCTATATAACTTTGCCTCACAGCTGATAGATACGCCCAGCTGTTTGTTATGTTTTAGATGTACAGGATCTCGTTTAAAAAAGCCTGTTTCAAATCATTCCAGAAGTGGCCATAACTGGTGGATTATATAACTGCCCACTTAGTTGTTCCCTGCTTCATGAAAGAAGAGATTTATGGAGTACAACACAAAGACCTTCAAACAAGGGGATTTCCAAAGTATTACCCAGGAGTGGTGATGCCATGTACTGTCCTGTGAGAATGTTTGACCGTTCTTAAATGCTATAAGCAAACTTGGCTGATTGAGAAGCTACAGTTTAGCTTACCAGTAGAGTATTTTTTCTATTCCAAGTTGGACACAGATGAAAATTAAACGGATCTCTGGCTGAAAAGATGCTACTTTCTTTCAAACGCTCATGTTTACATTATTTGGAATCAAACAAACATTATTTGGAAATCAAAAAAAAAACAAATTCTTATTTGATTCCTTTGTTGGAGGAGCAATTTATTTTCCACACTAGTCTACTTTGTAGATTTAAAATATTATTATTTTGATCCAGCTTTTTCTATGATCACTTACAAGGAGTGGACAAAACAAATGTTTTGTCCACATCACACATGATATCATCTTTAGCACAAGTAAATCGATCTTATATCTTCAACACTGAACAAATTTTAACAAAAAACTAACTTCCTATACAAGATTTAAAAAATAATGAAAATTTAGTTGTAAATGATACTTGCTTTCAAAAACTTAAAATATTAAATAATGTTAAACAAATAATATTATTTAACATTTTGAATACAGTCAGTGCCAGAGTGCCTTTGTAGGATTAAAACAAATGTTAAAAGGTCCCTGAATAATCTTTATGAAACCATATCAATTAAATACTCATTTAACTTGTCTTATACTTTTTTTTGTGGGTTTAAACTTACCAAAAACAGTAGAAGTACGTTTAGGAGCTGGTGTGGTTGGAACAGAGTCAGGGCTTACTGGGCTGTATCGATGAGTTTCTCTTATTGGTATTTCCATCTTCTTCCTTTATTGGGCCGGGACTTGGATTGCTACAGATACAAAAATACATTAGTCTGTGATTGTTAAAAATCAAATTAGATTACACAACCAAATATGCAAACCCTCTGATGGTATTTGTTGTAAACTTCAAGTTTCAATAAAAATAAATATAGGTAAATTTACCAAACTAAGACTGAATAAATGCAATCAATTTCATTTTCTCAATTATTTTTTTTAACAGATAATAACACGTGGTACTAATCTATTGTTGTCTTAGGCTAACTTTTATGATATTAATTATTTTGTTATATTGGTTTGCTTAAAATTTAAAATATAACATTTTTATATGTTAAAAACTTTATAACCAGTAAATATATATTTGCATAAATTAAGCTCTAATGAACAAACCACTATTTTAAATAACAGTGGTGTAATTTAAATCCGTTATGACCAATAAAATGAATTTCTAAGTAGTCACTACACATAAAAAGCGCTAGATGTATACTAAACAAAGAATAATACAATAATTAAAAAACTACTACACTTCTCTACTCACTTTTCTGTTACTAAACTTAAGCAGATTATTTACATCAGCTGATAATTTCCAATATTTACAATTTCTGCCTGTTTATTGTCAAATGGTTTCATGTGTTAAATATCACTGTAATACGTCATTACAGATTATAATATAAATCAAAATGTAATTTTACTGAAAAATAAACACAAAATAGTAGAATAAAGTTTCAAAAGATAGGTTTCAATGTTGTAGTCCTAGTGTAATTATGAGAAGTCTGTTGTTTTTCAAAAACAAGAACAATTATTCTGCCTAAGTGTTCCTATTAGTTTAAAGTTAAGTATTCTTGAATTATATTAGTATGCTAAAAATGGCAAATTACATTGACCAGATAGTTGATTTGTTATAACACTGGCTGGTGGGCATAGCCAACTTCCACAGTAAAAAATTATCACTCGAGGTGCTGGGAAAATTTTAATTTCTGTCTGTGTATCAACAAGATATCTCGAAAACAGACCAATATACCTGACAGTGTAGACGAAGCTTCATTTATATATAAGCAACACTGAGTTAGATTGCGGTGCTTGTGTTTAGGGTCACTTGTAAGACAGAGCCTTATGGTCCTAAATTCACCCATTTGTAGCCTATGATACAAAATTAAATTGTTTGTCATGTCACACTCCATGGGATTTGGGCTGAGCGTTAGCTGATTTGGATATCATTGTAAATTTTATGTTTACAATGGTTCTTATGGATATCCATGATTACTTGAGGAAAACCGCACAATAAATAAATTTATAAACAAACTAAGTACAAATCAAATGAAATTTTAACATGTGATATACAGTAGTAATTCATGTAACCGAATGGATGGAATGAGCTATAGACTTTAAATTTTTGCATGTAACCTCAGTGGAGCCTGATACGTGACTTAGTGTAGTATACTACCTTCATAGATAGGTAGTAGATAGGCACAAAAACTTGTATGAAAGGGTTTTTAACAAATAAGTACATTTTTACCATTCCAGATTAATTTATGCATAAATGTTACCTTGAGTGAATCTCGTGCTGCGCAGTGGTGTGGGAGAAGGACTGACAGGTTCCTGGACTGACATGGATCTGTTTCTCATACAACCTCCGTCGCTCAGCTATACTTGGCCCCGTGTTCCTCCTCTCTCTAGGTTCTCTGGCTCAATCCTCCCCCACTCCTGCTAAGTTCTCCCTCTCCTGCGCCAGGCTTACTGTCACCTCGCCGCCTCCACCTTCACAGTTAGGACAGTGACATTGTTATCACACCACCCCGTGAGGATGATGTATGTATGAAAGTGGATGATAATAAATCTAAAAAATGTAAAACTTACTCTGACCAGAGCCGCACTCTCTCGGCAGTGCTAGGCAGTTACATCCCCTCCCCCTCCACCATCCATCACCTGTCTTCCTCCCCATTGGCTAGCTCCTCTGCTGTTACAGGTACAGATTAGTTATTTAACTATGAAAAGCAACCGTTAAACATGTTTTATACAAATAAAATTAGATGTGAAAAGAGAAAAGTATACCACTAAAAAAGTCAAATAATACATGATAAACATCAATAAAACTCATTATTCAATTTGTAATTTTCTCAAATAATCTGCTTTAGTATCATGCAAAAAACTAATAATGTCGTAGATACACAGCATTAATTTTTGTCCCTTATTTCTTAGCTGACAACAATAGTTTTATGAATTTAGATTAAAGTTTTATAACATTTAGATTATTTCAATTACAGTAAACA
>NW_025785544.1:0-18992 GCF_021130785.1 Homalodisca vitripennis
TTAATACAGCCCAGACTCAAACATGTTAGAGAGTATTAATGTAAAAAGGATAGGTGTCTGAAAACTCAATATAGATGATATTAATTCGTTTTGAGTCTAAAATATTATTACTCCGGGGTGTCAAGTTGTTTTTGAGAAATGATTGAACACCAGGAATCGGGAATAATTTGTGAGAACCGAGTGTGTTTACAGTATTGTGAAAGGATGATTTTATATTTAGAATTTCCCGAATATTCTCTGCTAGAGTATTAATAATAGTTTGGATGAGATTGTCGAGGGAGGGTCATTTCTAATTTTGGACAGGACAGCTTTGGTCAAAACATTTTAATAAATGAGTGTGTTGAGGGGCAGCATTAAAATGCTGAAAATTAAATATTTGTCCAAAAAAGATTGTAAATTAAACAATGAGGCGAATAGACGTTACAATACTGGGAATGAAGGGGAGAAAATAACAAAAAAGGCGGAATAATTAAGTTATTGTTTGGTCGTGTTCAGGTTGCAGAAAATGATGATGCTTAGGATTAAACTCACTTTAGTACCAACCAGAAAAAGCATTACTTTATTCCCCGAGAGCAATATTACAATTTTGAGACAATAACACAGAACTACAGAGAAAATATCATCTTTTGAGGAGAGTATGGTACTTGTTGTGTCATTTTACAAATATAACAAATTGAATTTTTACTATAGACAAATGTTGGAATGATTTTATAGAATTCTTTTCTGTAGTTTTTTAATTACCATTTGCACTCTTCTACTGCATTGGATTCTGACTGTCACAAGTTATTGTACCAGTGGACAGACAAATTATTAAACGACAAAAACATTTCCTTACAGATATCCAGAACTTATTCACCCTAATCACTCAAAAATTATGTCATGAGAAACATGTGGAATAGCCCAGGATGTTTGGGTAATGCTACATAAAGCCAAGTACACATAAGTACAAGTAGAAGTACCGTTAATCCGACCTAATTGGGACCCAGAGCCCTATTCGGATTGTATGTGATTGTTTCGGCATTATGCCAGAATTACAGAAAAATACGGTTTATATAAACTTGAGAAAGGGTCTATATCTTGTTATAGAATTCATCAACATTGTTTATTAAAACATGTTTTACTGACTGTTGCATTGTATTTCTTGACAAATAAACGTGTTTGCGAATTATCTAAGACACATTTACCGTATTTAGTGTGAGCCTAAGTCATATTGTTAAGCGAATTGTGAGTTCATCCATATAAAAACTTCTCTTCTATATGCGACAGAAAGACAATAACTGAACTTATGTCTTTTAAACAATTAATATTGTACTCAATAATAATATTCAGTAGAAGCTGTACGTCACAATTTCTTGTTTGATTTCAACTTCTTAATCTACAGTAAGATTTAACTCGATACTTAACCGATATAAGGTTTCAATTTTGTGGTTACTGTATTTAACTTCATTATTTATGTCGACTGTACCGTATCACAATTTGGTACTTAATAAAATAACTGCATGGTCTAAATTTAATTAAAGATTTTCTTTTGTTTATGTACGAAAATGATTAACACGCCATTTTCATTTTTTAAGTAATTAGTTCCTATAACTGTTTACAATTTATCGTTTTATATCAATAAATTCCTCCTGGACCTGTTCTGACTTTAAAACCGACGTTCGGACTTACATCGGTGTTTCGGATTATGAGGGGTGACTCCGACACATGTTCTAATATGTAATTAAAAATAAACCGAATATGGCCGGTTTGTGTTAACTTGTATTTAAAACTGTTATTACTGTGTGTATAGAAATGTTAAAAATTGATAAAAACACAATTACCTACTTCCTATGACAAGATGTATAAATCCAGTATTACAGAGTCTAAATATTATCAGCTGAAATTAGACTGCTTGTAATTGACAATACTAACAATTTGAGAACCTAACATGCAAACAGAATTGAGATAAAGTTTCCAGTGGTTAAGATAAATCAATGCAGAGTCTAAATATGATCGAAGTTCATCTAGGATGAACAATTAATAAAGCCTACCCACTGCACTGATTTGCTGCCATTGTTATTCTGATGTGACAGTCCACCATATGCTACAGGCATATTGGTACAATTTGTTGACTTTAACCTAATTTGTAGTCTACGTGTTAGAATAGTTATCCGTCTGAGGAGAAAATCAGATCGCAGATTTTTAAACACATCGATACTGTTTTTTTTCCTTCTGTTAATAATGCAAAATGTCCCAAAAACCCTATTACTTTCACAAACCTTGGATCGTCAAAAACAAACTCTCAATAAGGAAATACAATAGAGTAGGAACTGTCTCAACTACCCAATTAACCCTTTTAATGCCGACGTACGCCGCGAGCACTCGTCACTGTTTATTCAAGAAATGCCCACGTGTGCTGGGGGCGCTCGTCCGGTTTTTGTTATATTGTACCTTTAATTATTGACCAAATGCCACTAAACTTTGCATACTGTATCTAGACACTACTACTATTGATAAAACTTAACATGTGATGACGTATATCAGCTGTTTTCAACCTCATTTACGTCCAATTAATTCAGTGAGCGTCTTTGGTTGCTGTGGTAATGCGTTGTTGCTCAGGTTATGTTTTAATGGGAATTATTCGTGCTTTTCTTTTGTTTATTTCAGTTTGCTTATATTATTATTAGTTTTGTGATTATTGTAAATAGATTTGGACCATGAGTAAAAGAGAGGGATTCATACTTAGTGCTTCGGCAAACATAAGTGTTAAAAAAATTTTAAATTATTTACCCTATATTGTAAAATAATTAATTTTAATTTTATGTAACCTACTTCCTTTTATTATTTCAACAAACAATTTTATACATTGGGCTAAACAACATGTGTAAATAAAGTGATTTTGAATAAAACTGACCAAAATATGTCTTATTGAATTTTACTGTAAAATGTGGACTTTACAAGGTTTTCGATAAAAATGCTGTAACACTTCTCTATTTTTCAAGATAAGTTCTTCAAATTTGGTGTGTGTGTGTTAACAATTAAATATGGTACAATTGCCAGTAACTACTTTTAGTTAAGGCTAATAATAAAGGTACCTTTATATGTTCAAACTCATTTTTTTTTAAGTTTTTGTTTTTTATTTTTTTTGTTTTTTACAAAAATAAATTATATTAATTTGTAAAAATTTTAATACTCATTTTTTTAAACAATCCACATTATTACATAAAAAACAACACCTCAATGGATAATTTCCTTCAATTAATAAAAAAAGTTATACATTTTTTTTAAATATTTGTCAAATTATGGGAAAAAGGTCCTGGCATTCTTCGCATGTACTTTTTGAAAACAGGCTGGCATTTTTTCGCATGGTCACTGAAAAAATGTCTGGCATTAAAAGGGTTAAGAATGACATATTTTAGAAAGAATACCCTTAACAAATACTGTACTAACTCAGGGTTATTTTGTAGCTTTATTCTTGCCCTCATGTTCTCAACATAGGCGAAGGCTTCAAGCAGAAAACTCCGGAGAGAATCAACTTCTGCCTCTTGAGCCACAGTGGTCTCTTTTAAACTCTTTCATGAAGGCTGACATATTGTTTACACACCTTCAATCAAGTTCTCAAGTCTTTCATCATTCAATGCCTGGAACAAAGTCAATAAAATCTTATAGATTTTGAATATGTCAAACAAATTTTAACTTATTCTAGCTGTACTAAGCATATCAATTCAGTGGATTAAGTATACATCTAACCAAACAGGGTTAGAGTTATGTCTTGTGTAATTTGACGTTAAAATCATGCAAATACACCTACGTAAGTTTACATCAGTAAATAAGACTATAAAGACAAACAAAATATACCCATTCTGGTACCATGAAAAATGGAAAAAGGACTCTATAGAGACCCTAGGTTAGGAGTATGAAGTCTTCTCTACCATTCAAAATAAAAAATGTAGGTAGATTTCAATGCATTAAGGTGATGCATTCGAATTACGGTTAAAAAAAAATGTTTGTGTAAAATTCATAGGCCTTTACGAAAAAATAGACAGTTTTTTTATGACTCCATTAAATTACAGGCATTAAAGCACACAATTTAGACATTTCGATATAAGGGCCAAGTAGAAATGGCTGAAGATGAAAGCATGAAATTTGTACAATGTATAATGTGTACATGAATTGTAGTAGCTTCAAGAAGTGACATGTTTTTATTTATTATTTTTTTATTGGTTAAGAAAATTATATTCAAAAATATGTAGTTTTTTTTTTAAATTAAATTAAATAACAAAAGTCATAGATGAATAAAAAAATGTCACTTCCAGAAGCTATAACTCAAGAACATATTGTACAAATTAAAAACATTTCTTCAAATTTTCTTTAGTCATTTTTATTTGGCCCCCGATTACAAAATGTCCTAATTTCCTACTTTAAATATCTGTAATTTCACATGAAGTAATAAAAAAAAATTGTTTTATTTTATTTTGTACTCAGAGAAGCTATTTTAAAGGGCTATGTAAAGTAAAGGAAGTGTCATGATTTTAAGTAGAGAAGAAATAAAACTAAAAAAACCTTAAGATAACCACAAAAACTAGTTCATGAGCTTTTAGAAGAAAAGACCATTTGAATTGTATTAGCGTGATTGTTCTAGTGGGGATTTATCGTTCATGGGATCTAATGTTTGTAGTATTTTTAGATAGGCTAAATCTACTCATCAATAATCTCAGCAAAAGTGTAATCATGTAATGATTGCTGTGAAATCAACATAAATGTACTAGAAGACTCAAAAAATGATCAGTTTGTTAAGCAATTTATTAAAGAGTGAATTTCCCAACTAGATTTTCCCAAAACACTCAATCAGCAACAGGAAATTTTAAAAAAAACCAATATGGCTAACTGCCAAACAATTTTGTGAAGTGGCTCCAGAGAAAGTGTTTTTTAAATGGTAATTAATCAACAAATATTACTTACTGTGCACAAAATTCTTCTGGAAAACTGTAAGTCCATTTCCTAAGTATTTCACAAAACACCAACCTTCATTTGACAGGTGACTGCACTTTTAAAGAATTTACAACAAGCAAGCATCATAATATGTCCATATTAAGTTTATCTCAAATAACTCTCAACTCCATACTAATTTGAATAAACTGTTTGGAGAACTTTAAGGCAAACTCAGGATTAAATATTAAAGAAATCAAGTTAAGAAGTATCCTAGTTGACAACCAAAGCAGTGACGTAAAAAGAGCCACATCACTTCCTACAAAACAGCAGTTGGTATATTGTGCAAGTGTGTCACAGACAGGTTGACAGACTAGGAGCCACAACATGACCAGAGTTAAACTTCCCTGCCACAAGAATAACACCAACATCCCAGTCCTCAATTGATTGTGTGTGTGTTCAAACCAAGAGGAATGTGAGCTTATGGTTCAAGTACTGCATGCAGGAATCTCTGATTATTCTGCTCAACTTTGCAGTTTTAAGAATATTCACAAAGATTCATCTCCATCTTGTTTGAAGAAGCACCATTTCACTCATAGAAACATACTAGATATCAAAGCTAAGTTATCACAAGAATCATGGGAAGAACTAACAACTGACAAAATACTGCATGCATAGACAGTGCTTATAATTTTTTCAGTAGACAATCAGTATGGTAATATACTATGTTTGTCCTCTTAATAAACAAGAATAAAAGGGAAAAAAGGAACAAATCAGATGCTGAAGCAGAAAGGTTGAGAGAAGACTTTTTGAGAGCAAAGGCACTGTCCACAATTACAGGCCTGTTAGAACATAAGCAAGAAGCTGATGTTAAAAAGAAAAACTATACCTCAAACTAAAAGCATTAACCCTTTCCGGGCCAGGCGGCAATATATTGCCGCCATAGATTGTGTCTGAAAAGTGTCAGGCAGCAAAATATTGCCGTTAGTGACATATGCGAAAAGCGCCAGGCGGCAATATATTGTCTCCTTGATATTCGTTGTTTTCTTAAATAAATACGACGTAAAATGATTACAGTTTTATATTTTTTTATTCCTTGGTATATTTGTAGATAATTAATATGAATATCATTTTTATTTTGGAGGTCTATGCATTTTTATTTCATAATTGTCAAGTGACATTATCAGCTGACTAGATCTTTTTGTTGTTAATTCTTTATGCTTTAGTGCAATCGTATTATTGCATTCTGGATTCTTCATTATTTTATTTTGTGGTTGTAAATATTAGTTGTGTTAGTTGTTATGTGCTTAGCTATTGTGTGTAGTAGTTACAATGACTCACAATTTTGCGATCTCACGGGAGTGAAATTGTAAATAGCACATTTTTGTAAATAGGAAAAGTGTAAATAAATTTCAAATAAAATTGTGTAAATATTTCTTGGTAAATAGTGTTTTTTAACTGTATTGAAACTGTTTATGGATCCTAAAATCATCTGTTTACCGGTACATCCATAATGTTAATATTTATTTTAAGTTTCTTTGCAATGTAAGAGTCAGTTGCTTTAAACACTTATAAAATGTTGCGAAGTACAATTATGCGTATTTATACAAAATGTGTCATAAAAAATTTATTTATGAGAGAAATAACACAAAATTTTGTATGGTTGTTCCTTTCTAAATGTATAATATAATAAATTAGCTTCCCACACTAAAATTATTTTTTTTCCTTTTTTAGTTATTTGCAAAAAAAATAAAAATTTTTTATGTAATGTATTAAAACATTATTTTTTAAATTTTAAATTACTTAAAACTACATCTATATATTTTTTTGTTGATAGTATATATCTATACGAGTAATTTTGGTGCAACTTTTAGGTCATTCTCTAATTTTTATGAAAAATTATAAATTTTAATCTAAGAGACTGCAAAATCGCCAATTTTAGCCTGGCACTTTCTAACTAGTCACAAGCGGATATGAGATGTGAAAAAATTTTGCAACATCTCATATTTGATCCTAGCCCTGAAAGGGTTAAGGTGTCAACTAACTGCTCATAAAATTGATCGTTCTGATAACAAAACAAAAGCTGTGTGGGCAGTGAAAAACCAGGAAAGTAGATCTACAAGCACAAAAAACGCCTCAAGAGCTGTGTTTTTATACCCTGCTACAGTAATTGAAATAAAAAGAGTTGTCTCGTCTCTCAAAAACAAAATGTCAGCTGGAATAGATGAGGTGTCATCTAATCTCCTAAAATCTTGTTGTAATGAGCTTGCCTACCCATTGACTCTTATCATCAACATGTCGTTTAAGGTAGGAAAATTTCCTTCATTAAAATCACAGCTAAAGTTGACCAAAGTCATATCTTTACTCAAGGAAGCTAATGTGGCTGATGTGGGAAACTATCACTCATTATCGCTGATATCAACTTTCTCTAAGGTGATTTAGAAGGTGGCACTGTCTTGACTCATGAACCACCTTTCTGAATACAACCTTCTCACAAAACATCTGCATGGGTTTATTAAAGGCCGATCCAAAACTACTGCTGTTATAAGTCTAGTGGAGTTTCACAATTGATCAACTGGAAGCTGGCAATACTATTACTTCTATTCTACTGGATTTCAGCAAGGCATTTGTTTGTCTGGACCATGCTCGACTTTTAGTAAAACTGGAAGCAATTGATATCAGAGGAATTACACCCAGATCGGTTGAGAGTTATCTGTCAATCAGGCAATAGGTGGTTGAACTGGCACACACAGAAAAATGATTTACCCAATATATGAGGTCCAAAACTCTTCCAATTTTAAGAGGTGTGCCAGAGGGATCTGAGCTGGGTACTGTTCTTTTTATATTATTTACAAATGACTTTCCCACTTATTTGGATGAATATACGACCATCATGTATGCAAACGATACAGCTCTAATTCTCAGTGACAGCACACCTAATACCCTGGAAGTTTCAAGTCACATTGCAACAGAGATGGCTGTTCAGTACTGCCACAGCAACATTCTCGTGTGGTAAACGAAGCCAAATCTAAGCAGCTTGTCATGAGATGCAATAAAGAAGAGGTGGAATTGCTACCATACCTTGAAACTTTAGATGAAATTAAGTACCTAGGTGTTACAATTGACAAAGACCTCAATTAATGGAACACACGTGTTGACAACCTCTGTAAGAAGGTTGCCACAGGACTATATGTTGTCAAAAGAATTAAGACGGTAACTGATAAAAATACAGCAACAACTCCCTTAATACGCTGTTTCTGACTCTCATCTTAGCTATTATCTTTCAGTATGGGGCAGTTCAAGCATGGCAAATATACAGAGACCACTTGTTCTTCAGAAAAGGTGTATCCAAGTTCTGGCAGGCTTACAGCCCAGAGATACTTGTCGAAGACCCTTTATTGAACTCAATATTATCACTGTAGTGTCTCTTTATATACTACAAGTGATAATGTATGTATATTGTAACAACTTGACAAGGGGTAGAGACCTGCATACATATAACAAACACTAGGCTGCAAACTTCAATTTACCAGCACACATAATGGCACTGTACTCAGAAAAGCCATCTTACATGGGAGCTAAGTTGTTCAACATCCTGCCTGAATAAATAAAACTACAGGAAGAGAGCATCACTTTCAATAGGGAGCTGAAGAAGTGGTTGGTGAAGCACCCGTTTTACACCATTGCTAAATTTCACAAACTGGAGAACTCAATGGGATTTGGAGGTGTGAACTCTTGCTGAATTTGACCTGTACTTTTCTTGCCTCAATTCCATAACATTTTGACTCCAGTGTAATTCTCAAAGAATGTACAAATAAAGATATATGGTCTATTGTCCTGTCACATGGAAGATTTCTGTTTTTATTAGCCTTGTGCTCTTGATTCTGTTCTCTAAACTTGGCATCAATCTTCAAACTCATTACATAATGCACTTGCCATTAAAAATTAAATTTATACATTCAGTTTCTTGAGCAGTATTTTGTAAGTATAAATTTAAACTTTAAACAGCTGTTTAAATAGAAATTAAGAGACAACCAAAAACTTAAGGTTTCAGAGGTTTCAGGTTTCTAAGGTTTCAGAGTTTCTTTTCACAATGTGCACTTATAATTATCAAAAAGTTTATATAAAGCCAACATTTCGGATTTGTGTTAAACCTTTATATTCTTTTTCAAAAAGTTTTAAATGAATTTTAAGGACAAAATGAAGACATTTCAAGACAAAAACCTAAAACACATATCTAGTGACCAAAGTGAAGAGTGTAGATGGTAACTATATTCAACCAAGCTGACAAACAAGAGAAATGGAAACAGTTAGTAAAGGTATGTATACACAGGGTTTATAGTTCATCTGTAATGTACAGAGATTGGGTGTACAGCAGCAATAACTATGGTGGTGGTATTTGTGGTGGAGGGATCTATGCTGAGCAACAAACTGGGCAGCAGTCACCTCCAAGATTACAAGGATCACACATTTGTACAAAGTTGTTCTCGAGTTTTTATTGCAAAGGAAACAACAAAAATTGAGTTAATTTAACCCTTAGCACGCCATAGGCGGAATAATCCGCGATGTTGTTAGGTCTTATAATGCCAAAGACCATAACCTGAATTTGATTTTTATTTAAATATTCCATTATTATGAAAAAATGTGATATTTTAATGCAAGTATTATATTATTGTAAAATGTATTATTTTTGTGTGTTATTAATCATTAGGAATGAATAAAAAAAAAATAGCTTTAAGGAATTTTCATTTTCATTTTTTCACCTTAAATGAGCGTAATCTAAAAAATTACTAAATTAATTTATATCGGCATTCAAAGGGTTAAAGATTAGCGTGACTAAATTACACACCACTATAGTAATAATTTTCTTTACCTTTTCCTCAAATTAAATTTTTTGCGACAGTAACAAAGTTGTGCCAGTCTTAGGAGATACAAGAAAAAATACATTTTGTTCTTGGAATTGATCAAACTAAATGAACAATGTTAGAAACTGTTAACGTTAGAAACAGAAACCTAACACGTATACAAATGTCACCTTCTATAGAACAATATTGGGGTACTCACATTGAGATTAATGTTTCTGACTCTTTGGCTGAGGTGGAATAATTCCTGGTTTAAGTGTGAAATCTCTTCCTTCATAGCCTCTTCCATCAAAGCATCATTCATGGCCTTCAACTCCTGACTCTCCTCTGTTTGTTCTTCTACAAGCCAAAACAGAAATAATTACTTCATATTGATCATGATTATATTAATTAGATTATTTGAATTCATCAATAAGTTATATCTACCATACATAACAATAATAATACTATAGTTTATAGATATTCTATAATTAATCTAGTGGAAAAAATATTCTAAAATAAAATGCTAAAAATTCTATAAAAAACCCAAAAGACTTGTGCTGGAAGATTATCAGACCAAAAGGACTTTTTTATAATTCAGTAAAAATTTTAGGATATAATTATGAAATCAACTACATATTTTATCTTTCTAATTAATTGTATATTACTTATATTTACTGTGGCTGTTTATTAACCATGGTTTGTATTTCCGTTATTAATGTACAGCTGGAACCATAACACAACTGATAAATACTGAATATTTCGTATAAACTACAGATTATATGGCACTTTATACTATCAGCTGCCATATAACTTTCCATTTTATTTGTAAATAATTTTAAAAAATGTTGGAAAACTGTCAACTCAATCGCTTTTATTCTTTGTGTATCTCAATCATTCGAAGTTTGACATGAAGCAACCGAATATATAATGCCATCTTATTAATTAACTTTTTTTAATAACATATACATATTAAAGCGAATCACACTGGACATAATTTTTCACCTCAACTTCTGGCAAGAGAGTTTTTATAAGTTTAATAATAGTAATTAGAGTACAACTAAAAATAACAGAGCTTCCAACAGAAGTAATTAGATTTGTAAATAGTTCTTACGTTCTGGAGTCGAAGGCCTGGATACTGGTGAGGATGGCACAGGGAGAGGGCACTACTGTCGAGTCTACTTTAGCTGATGTGGTGTCACTGGAACTGTCTGTAAACACAACACCAATGTATTCAAATTCTTTTTTTTATGCAACGCGGCCACTTTTATAAAATTCACTATATTCTTAACGATAAACTATTAGGCAGTATACAATATCTCAGTATATAATTGTATCACTCAGTGTAATTTTCTCACAATACATTTTTTTTAATATATACAAAAAATAAGTTGCAAAACTAATTAAATCATTTTACTCGAGATATCCAAAACTATTTGTTTTAGTTCTAATATAATTTTATTTTGAGAAGAGCGTAAATTTAAATATTCAAAGATTTTTGTTACTAATTCCTGTGATCCTCTAAACTTTATTTACAGCAATTAAAAAGTTCAATTTGAAAATGAATATTGTTTGCCTTCGAAGTAGGCTATCAGTAAGGTATCCCAGTTTTCATTAACGTCCGAGGACCATTGTATTTTTGCTCATTTTTAAATTACTGGTCTGTTTCATTAAAGTCCAGTTTTCACAAAGGTCCAAGTTCATCTAATAATATAATTTTAAAAATACAAACGCAGTTTCATTAAAGTCCAGTTTCTATCAATAAGTCCATGGAGTTTAATATTATTTATAAATACAGCAGTGTCAGTAAGTCCAGTGTCACAAAGTCCAGAAGTACAGTCTGTTATTCCAGAGCAATAGTCGACCGGCGACCGTCATGTTGCTATGTTGCAGGGGGCTCAATTCTGAAGGGCCCCGTTCACTAGCCTACAGCGGCAAATGTTTAATAATTCATGTGCATTGTTATGTTTAAAGTCGAGCCATAATAAAATGAATTAGTTATGAATTTCAAGTCTTATAATTAATTTTTCATCTTTATTTTATGTATATTTGCGCAAAGTCCCCCCACCCCCCACCCCCCCACCCCCCCCCCCCCCCACCCCCCCCCCACCCCCCCCCCCCTTCACCCCCCCCACCCACCCCCCCCCACCCCCCCCAATATTATAATTATTGTGTAGTCTAACTTATAGTTTTACAAATGTGGTTTTTCATACACAAATCACATAGAAATAAATAGAAACACAATATTTTAATTATTAAAACTTTATTCAACCCTAACATTTAATTAATAAATAATAAGTATTAACATTTGGAAATGTGTTTATTGTAATCATCGTACTATGTATGTCCCAATTTTAAAATTCTACCGTAAATAACGAAAAAAAACAAAAGCAAATACAATTCACTGAACAAACTGTTGTATTATTTTTATTATATAGGAAAAACTCCAAACTTCTCAATAATGCCAGACACCACTCAACAAATGTTTTTGAAAGTTCAGATGAGTTTTAGCAAACACACATAAAAATAATATCATATTTCTTGACCGTTCATAATATGTGTCCTAATACGCTAAATATAAAATTATATAATACTATTTTCCTGTATTCTAAATTATGTTTGTCTTTTATTAAGTATTAAACAGGAAATTAAAATTAATCATTTTGTAAGAAGCAAAAAAACTGTTCATTTTCATTATGATGAAAATTTTATTCAGGAAGCTAGTTCGTCATAACCACAATTAAGATAACTGGTCTGTTACCGTATTTATGCATAAACGCAGTAGGTTAGATTATTTACATATTCAAACGCTTACTTACTACAAATGTTATTGGTATCCTAAAAGCTAATAAAAATTCATAAGTCTTTTATATTTTAGTATAAATGTTTAGCTCCTGGTATAATGGTGCAGTAAAGAAAGAACGCCATGCCTATAATATTGTATTATATATAATCAACGCAAACAATAAACCAGCATCTGGGCCCAATGATTCGGGCACCCTTTAACTCAAATAAACAAATCAATAAACAACCTTGCCCCGATCATTGTAGGTTTATTATAGACCAATTGAACTCTAGTGGAGGCTGGACAAACTTTACATTTAAAATACTGTCCTTTCCCCGCACGGATAATATTCAGAAACACTAACTAACATATCAGCACCGTTTGTATTATGCATGAAGGCATTCAGTACATGATATGTAGGAACACTTCGGTTTGTATTGTGCGAAAGAACTGTCCACCACCATGAGGATTTTGGGTGACATTTTAGCATGTATTAACATTAGTCTTATGGCGTAACCAATTGTGATATTGATAACATAGCACAATAAATTTATTTGTCTTAAATCAAACTCAACTTTAACCCATTTATTATATTTTAACGTTCCCTAATAATATTATGTATATGGCTGACCAAGTGCCATTTGTTTTCTTTGTCTTTGTTTTCACCCACTCGCGTTTAAACTACTCAACACGCTTGTTACGATCTGAAAACTTCTACATTTAGACATTTCCTTACGGTTCCTGGAAGATACGAATATTGGGCCTTATTTCTTATATTTCGAAAAAACTTTCTGGGCTCCACCATAAGTGGACTTAAAAGATATAGCGGAAAGTTCTCCTCAATTCTTGGTCTTCTAAAGGGTTTTCTGTGTACATTTTTTTATTTGAATGAGCCTGTCAAGGTAATCCAATCTCCTCTCTTGTGTACAACATGATAACTGAAGGATAGTCACACCAATATGTTTAATTTAATTTAAGCACTATTTTATTTGATATTTCATAATTCAAATTTCAGTCTGACACTTAAACTCCTGTTCTCAGGGTTCTCTTAGGACTGTAATTATTATTTTTTTCGCCAACATTTTGATTTAATCGGGTAAATGCAGGCCAAATTTCAAACTATTGGAAACCTGTAACTACAATAATGACTCGAAGTCAGTCTGAAATTGCTCAGGAACCAGCGTAGAGTTTTGATCGTAAGTAGGCTTCTTCATTCCTGAAAGTGAGGACTCGTCAGGACAACGAATGAAAATCTCATCTATGGCACTAAAAATACATTTAGACCGGCAGTAGATCACAATAGCTGGAAATAAGCGGTTATTTTTTTCAAAGCAAAAGCTGTTTTTATCGGAGAGAACCAGTGTAAATAATTTCTTGATGGAGCATGCAACGAGGTAAAATATTCAGTTTTGGTATCTCGGCAAGATATGATTAATTTGCAACGAGAAATGAATGCTACCTATACCAACCAAACATGATATAAGTATTTTGCTTTACGCCTGATCGCCTACACCATAAACAGTTGTAACATTATTATGAACCTGATCATATGGTAACTACTTCCGTATTGAAACACATTATAGAGGACCATTATATTACTTCTCATTACGTGTTTTGATAAAGTTGGCTTCGGACTTTGATTTTTTTTATGAACCCGCGGGTTAAACAACTTGTATGACCGTATTAAACCACATGTAGGACTAATTATTTACCAACACTATCCCACACCATTTTTAAGTGTGAATGGTGACTAGATGGTGTTAGGACTTTTATTATTTTAAACACTTAATATGAACACGCAATGAAATGAAAAGAACGTGAATGTATCATATGTACCAAGACTCACTGGTGTATCATTTCGAAAAATATTTCCATAATTAGGACTTAAATTGAAACTTTGCATTTCTACATACAACAAGCAATGAAGTGTAACCATTATATGAATATTGGCCTGATAAACGACTGAGTTCGATAATGGTGAATGTCATTCCATAGGGATAATTGGCCCTATAGCGTTTAGACTTATTATAGTTTTTATATGGTATTATATGCAAACATTGTAGCACAATGAAAATAATGGGCAGAATAAATAATATTTAGAGAACAAACCTAACGTCCAATAAAGAACTTTTTATACATGGAAGATTTTTATTCATATGGTAAAATGAAAAAAAATTACCATAGAGTGGGAAAAAGGTCAACGTTTATAAAAAGTAGGTGACAATATTTAATATCAGAGGAACTCTCGAGTTGCAGTTCCACAATTTAGTCTCACCGAAACTTTCATTACTGGAAAACTGCTATAAAACATAATTCAATATGAAGACTATCATGTGGTAAGTATATCTCGAGAAAGATTTCTTATGTTAACTTCATTTTGATATTCCTAGGCCTGAATTGTGGGTTGGCCTAGGCTATAAATTATGTCAGGAACCTATTGCAGCTGGCAAATTCAAGGGATATCCGAATATCATTTATTCCTAATGTTACTCTGCTGTAAACTTGATTTTTTTAGTCATAAAAGAACCCCTTTTATACGGACGTGGACTCCAGATTCCACGTAGTCAAGGCTGTGGAACAGAATGTCAGATTTCAAACGCTACTACAAAAGTGGAAGGTGAAGTAGAGCTAAACCTATTAAAATTCCCTTTTGATTGACATCAGCCCCTTTCCCTAATAACAGTTTTGTGTTAAAGTGAACAAACTGTAGTAGATTTAATGTATTGAATGGCAGTAATGATAAGAAATTATTTCTCGTAAACATTGATAGCTTGATGTGGGCATTTTTATGTTACTTCCTACGTTATATCTCATTAGTTAATCATATTAATAAAACAAGACTTCCAGGACATTTTGCTTAAGTCAACGAATATTCTAACTATAATAAGATAAAATTTAACTAGAACACAATTAGAAAAAACCCATCGAGCTTGGTAATGACAAAAACTAAATTATGGCACTGTTTAAAATTCCATGTTTTATTTTGTGAAATATAATTTTTTCTTTTTAAGAGGAGCATTGTTGGAATGATTACTAAAAGGTAATATATACTCATATTTATTTAAATAACTGTTTTTCTACCACCAGATTTCTAATGAAAGAATACTTGTGGTTATAGTCGTTTATTTTTCCGATATAGTTTGAATTCATTACTAATCGATCTTACATCATTATACTTTTTAAGTTTTTTTTTTTCTTCTGACAAAACTGCCTAAATAAAAGGCCTTCGTGATCAGGACATGGACATTTGGTAAGAATTTAAATGTAAGAATAAACAAATTGGTTGCCTATACTCTATGTCTCTTTCTGACGGATCTTTAGGTTGTTTTCCCCTGTAATAACAGAGTAGTTGTTCTAAAACTGTAACCAAAAGGACTAATCTATTTGGAAACTGTTTAGATACTCATGTTATAAACTATCTAGTGATAATATGATATAAAACTCCAAACTACACAAATATAATTTATTTTCGTCGATTTATATTTTTTAAACGTTTCCAGTCCATTATTAACACAATAGTTTATTTACCGATCGATAACACGTGTGATATTTCTTCCTCAACCTATGTCAGATATTCCAATAAACTGTTTATGCCACACATATATATAACAAACTATGCAATTCTTTTGAATAATTGCCACAACACAAAAACAAAATAGTGAATTGCTTCAGTGTTTCAATGGAAAATCAAATGTTACAACAATGATCATGATTTGCAGGAAATTTTTTTTTTTTGTTTTTAGTAATTATGTGATGGGAGACGAAAGCTACAGACAGTAATAATGTGTCAAGAACTGGATACGGGAGGTCACTCCATAGCATGTGTCAGCACCTGTCCAATGACACATTAACGTACAAAATGTGACGAGGGTGCAATAAACCTCCCTCCGCCCCCTCGGTTCTAGCCGTGAGCCTGACCAGGCTAAAGGAAGTCACTAGCCTGGAATATTTCTATTTGTTTGAGATTATCGTACTCCAGAAATCAGATTGTTATCTAAATAGTGTCTATTTTATTGCTAATATCAAAAACACTGAATCTATCAGAAACTGTTTATACAGATGTTTATGTATAAAGTGTAATAAGTGTTTTAAAATTTTTACATTAATCGTATGGAACTTCTAAACGAGAAAATTTAAATAATAATTTACATTGAATTGTTAACATAATGTAATTTATTCCTCGGGGTAAGAAGTACCTTTATTTTCAATGTATAATGTTGTATTATAATCGGTAGATTAAAAATAAAGAATCTAAAGATACAAATTTCTTATTAAAACTTTGACTAGTGTGTTACACGAACATTTTATTAAATTAATCTGGTTACTTTTCAAAATGACAAACAACTTACTTGCTCGACGCGTTCAATGGAGTGTTTTTACAATTAAAGTACTACATAACGCAAAAAAACCTAAATTATTAAAAAAATATCCATCTATAAAACAGTACAGAAAATCTGCTAGATGGGGAAGTAGTATAAAAACAAACACAGAGCTTAAGGCAGTTTTCAGGGTAGCCCTACAGCTTGGGACTTCACACATGTCCGACAGATCTCATAGGTAGATAAAAGATGAAAGTTCTCTATCAAATTTGATTCGTTCCATTTTACCTTGACATTGTACTCAATAACAAAGTATAAAATAGAAAAGGGTGGGATTAATTATAAAAAATATTTTAAATCAAATTACCGTTATTGTTTAAACCTCTCTAAGTTCAAGGAGGAAAGAGGGCCTAGACAGGCAAATATCTATATCGTTATTAATGTATCATGTTTAAACCCTTTTTTCTTAGTAATATAAGCTTTTCAATTTATCCTTGTATAACGTTGAAAAAAATTTGAAAAATTGCATTTAAATGTTTGATCGGCAGGTTTAGTGAGACGTGTTTTCTTGTCTAGTACCGTGCGGGCTAGAGAGTTTTGAAACCTTTGTCACCCAAATTTCCCTTTTGGGCCCCGGGTTTCCTTTTTTAGAACTTCTTAACATTCTTGAACCAATAAAAACCTCTAGCGGCCCACCTCAACCATGACATTTAGATTCATTTACTATACTCTATTGCTTTATTTTGGTTAATGGGTTATCTTCAAATAGGATTTACTGGCTTTGAGTGTTGGTAAGGAATACAAATTAAATAACAAGATTTAAAAATAGTGAATTTAATTAAATGTCTATGTTAATTAAGCAAAACCATAAATTTAATTTCATATAGGTCAGTTCATTGCTAAACATATTTCTATTCGACTCAAAATTGTAACCGATTTGATTGCGTTTTTATGGAAACAATTTGTGTATGCAATATTTTCCAAAGCACACAATTTGGTAACGTGACTTGAGTTGTTACTCTGAGTTGCCAATTTTAATGGATAACGTTTTTAACATGTATAGTCTACCAAATATCCAAGGAGGCTTCAAAAGGAGCGCCCAACACCGGAAGTTCGTTTCCTTTCCCCCCCGTATAAACTTACTGTAGGCTATCGCTTAAAATGTCGTTGGTATTTCTACACTTACCGCACGGTTAAATTTTTTTTAAATTTAACCTGGGTTTATTGCCCCTTTGTTATGATTCTATTGTTTACTAATATTGAAAAGGGTTTTTGATATTCTGTACAGGCCTACACCTGCTCAAACATAGATGTTTTTAAAATTTTTGTGTAGTAAAAATCAGGTATAGTACAGAGTTATTTTAAATTTGAGTTAACAGGTAGGAAAATCTGGAGATTTTGTTAATGTTACTTGTTCCTTAGCGGGTTGTCACACGCTATTAGCACAAAGCAAAAAAAAAAAACCTATTTGGGCTATTGTCGATAGGCCGGTTATAGTGGGCTTTTTAGTGGGAATATCTATTTGCTTCGTATTCGAAAATGGTGGTCGAAAGCGGAAGTCATAAAGATTGACAGAAATGAACGCTGAGCCCATGGTAAACGGATGTAGGTCCACGTCATAAAAACTGCCGGAAGCATTTTTTACCTACTTTTTAAAGGGGTTGACAGTGGGTCCACAGTCCCGGCCTGGGACCCCACTGTCCGACTCACGGGTTTCTTTTGTCGAGGGGTTGACAAGGGATCGTTTACTCACACTGCAGCACTTGAATGGATGTTTCGAGATCTAACTCTATATTTGCTAAATAGTTTTCAGTACCAAATAAGACAGCCTGCAAAAAAAAAAAAAAAAAAATTATATACACAAATAAATCAGGTTTAGTTCCGCCATTTCTAACTTAAGAATGTCTGTAACGATTATAGGGTTCTTTGCTTTATTGGGTACTTTTCGCTCCGACTAGGAGAACAACGATTAAAAATGTAAGAATGCAAAGAAAAATCAGGTAAAGGGAACAAGAAATTTTATAAATAGTATAAGAACCTGTTAACTTTAGTCAATTGTTCTGTGTAAACATTGTTTTTGTAGACAATCATAAATTTTCCTTACATTTAGTTTGTGAAAGCATAGAGTAAGCTTGCTAA
>NW_025785545.1:0-20421 GCF_021130785.1 Homalodisca vitripennis
GCCTGTCAGATATGTAAATAATACTATTTTACTAACAATAACACTGTCTCAATTAATTTAACTTCAAATATAGTGGTTTTTCCTAAGTAGGAAAAATTTATTGTACTCCAATCTTGAAGAAGTGTAACAGAAAATTGCCCGAATATTCTAGGCATGTCATGATAGTTATCATAATTAGTATAATAGTTGGGAAATTTATTTGGAATCAGTTGTATAAATATTTTTACAAAGAAAACACAGTTTATGTTTATAAATTTCGTTTTAGACCACAACTCAGTACAAAAATTAGCAATAGGGAAAATAGTTAATTTTATATTGAAGAGTTTTGAAAATAAAATTAATAATCGGTAGTAACTATCTAACCGATAATCGGTAATTGGTTTGTAACTTTATTCTTTGTTTAAAGTTTTTTATTTACAGTGGATGGTTTTAAACTATATATGTTGTGCTATCGTTATATGTCACAAAATGAACAACACAAATATGTGTTAAAATTTTGAAAGACACAGCGACACAAAATGTCAGAAATCCTATTATTTATTTTAATAATTCAATTAATATGGGTTACATTTAAAATACTACAGGTTGTACCGTAAATTAGTTAATTTAATTTCATACAATGTAAATTTCGCAACCTAATCAGCCAGTATAATATAATATTATTTTACATCCAATGTTCCGGAACTAAATTATTGGGCGGAGTAACTACCTAATTGGCACGCGTATGAATTTTTTCTTCTAACCCTTTGTAGCAGCCCAACTACGTAACCGATCAGACCTCGCGCGCTTTGTCCGTAAGTAAAATTTATCTTTTCGTATTATTAAATTAGCCCTTTGATGCCAAACGTATAAAATGAATGTAACGTAAAGTAAAGATGTGAATAGTAAAGTAACTTACCCTTGAAGATCTGTTATTTGCTTGATGGAGATAGATAAAGGTTGTGGCGTCGTCCTTATGGCGACGAGCACGTTGTTATAAATAGTAATTTGTATCATTAAATGGCTAATACCGTCGCGAATTTGTTTTAGGCGAGTTTACGTAGCTGATGTATCTCACGTGTTGTTCGAATAGATGGCTACCACTTCCCAACTCTACTCCTCTTCTAGAAATAACCGTTCTTAGACTACAGGGTTGTGAGTCTACCTATTGTGAAGGGAAGTGAAATATTATTATTTTGTAAAGTAAAACGTCGTACGCATAATTCAATAGAACATTGGATATTTTAGGCCCACCTAGAAGATATACTTTTTAGTTATTATATTCTAATTGGCAGCAACGTGGCATTACATAACTTTTCCTTTACCATCTAAAAGTGGTGCTTTAAGTTTCGTAATTAAACTGAACTTATAAGTAAACTTTGTATTTCTAGTATTTATTACTAAGACCTCAGAAGTCACCACCCCCATGTGTTATCGTCATACGGTACAGTGTTACTGCCCAAGACTTGATTATTGGCAATTTAAGTAATATAACTCACGTGGTGGAAATTAATAATTGTTTGTTTAAACCCATGAAAATAATTACAGGTGTGCCTAAAGGATCCGTGGTGGTCCGGTTCTCTTTGTAATATTTTAAAATTATTTTGATTGCAACATGCCGAGATTGTCGGTTCTATATTGTAATAACACATTTGCTTTACTTAGGTTATAACTATAACCGTGTTAAAACTAGGGTACGCCATTCTTTGGAGGTTTCCGAGATTATTATTTTGTAAACTAATAAACAATTAAAGTGATATATATTTTATATAATATATAGTACCTATCAAACTGCTAGACATGATAATGTAATGCAAATGCCCTTTGATTTAAGATAAAAGTATATTTCTAAAGTTATAGTGAGAATAACATTTGTATTAAAAATTAGAGCATTAGATTTTTGTTTCATGGTTTTGTTAATGCGGTCTTTTCCCCTTCAATTAAACTATAATAAATGTTGCAAAAAACTAATCTTAACTTTTAAAGTCATATTTTGTAATCCTATTTTCTTTAAGGGACACCTCACTGAATTTAATAGCCAAAACAATGAGCATATTAATAACACTAGATTTATCTAAAATATTGCAATACTACACACAGACCAGGTAGCAGTACGCCAAACCACGTGCACTGTCTCGGCCATATAATCTATAAAATTAAGATACTCGTATGAACTATGTCTCTTCATTGGAACTGCTAACTTTCGCTTGCCTTGTAAATGTAAAGATAATTCATTTGGGTTATTTTCTTGTTTTGATCATGTTTATACAGGACTAGGCTTCGAATATTTGCAGTTTTTCATACTTAACTAACAGTTTCAGTAATTTAGTAAATATACGGTAGGAACACGGTGCGATAATTAGTGCATACACAATTTGAAGTCTGTAGCTCATTTTATTCTCGAGGTGTCCTTAGGACAGTCATACATACAGACAATCGTATAGAAAAGAATCGTTTACATTTCCCTTAATATTCTGTCAGCCTACTGAGTGGTAGGCTTCAATGACGCTCAGCCAACTCAAATGGTTGGACGTACACTATCGTATAACTCATTCTTATGTAGAAATGAAGTCTCATGCAAAGTTTAAAGTCTACACATGCAATGTTGCTCAAGATATCTTGCACATGATACATTCATATTTTCGACCGTTAAGTAGAGTTTCATATTATAGAAGTATATACATCAGGTCACCAAAATAGGATGTTACATGTGTTTAGGTAATTAGGCTTCATGTGTTAATGTGTAACATATTAAAACCACATTCAATTGTACTAAGTTTGTTTGGAAAATATCGTTAGTCTGCAAATTTGTCCTTGCCATCATGGTTACCTATAAGAACAATGTAAACATATTCACTAACGCTCAGCCAAATACCACAGAGTAAAATGCTCCATCATCGGACTACTTCATTCAAAATTTCGTAGTCGTTCGTTTCGTCAGTTCGTTTTCGAGATATCGTGCGACAAAATATTCGTATGTGAAAAAAAACATATAAAAGAAAACGTGTATAACAGATTTTTACATTAACGAATTATTTACTGGTAACTGGTAGTGATTAAAGAATCACACCATCACACTCAAAATGTTTCATATTTTAAATAATAATAACACTTAACTTGAGTAAATTTATAATAGGAACTATAATTTTCTTTGTATATGTAATCATCCTGGATTATATCTCATAGAACATTGTACTACAGCACAGACGTAACTGGAAACTCTCAAATAATATTTTATTAACACTCTCTGAGTAAAAATACTGTCAGGTAGGTATACTGACATGCAAAATTTACATATAATTGACACAATAAATTTGAAATATAAAAAGTAGAAACTACCCCGATTTAACTGTTGAATAATGAAGTGGTTAAGAGTCAGTTCCAAATTTGCTCCAGAAGAAGTGGTTAGTGGAGTTAAACAGAGCAACCCAAACATCCTTGAAGCACGAACAAAAGGAAGTAAGTAATTGAATGTCTCCTCTTCACCCCACATAGCAATAAACCTCTAGAAAAAAGGATTGCCATTTAACTCCAAAGGAAATGGATTCTTGATTAAATCTATTCGAAATACTAGTGGTTGAAATTACTCCATGTACAAAAGAAAATTATATATGAAACTGTAATATTTAATTAATTAGCACAATTAGCATTTTGCAAACATTACTGCTTTACATTTTAAGAAATAATGACAATACTTATTCCTATATTTAATAGGCTACCTACAAATTGTTTTTTGTGGTAAATAAAATCTGATAGCTAAAACGATAGCAAAATGTGTTACTAAGCGAAAATCTCGAAAATGGCTGGACCATAGGCTAAAAAAAGCTTACAAAAGTTACCGTCAATTCTGAAAATATTTTGATATTTATGTTTTATAGTCCAAATTTAACTGACACTAAACATCAGTTGACACTTTCAGCTGAAGCTTCACAGATAAGTATATATATATATATTTGTTTACATTAAACTTGTATAAAATATTAATTGTGCAGTGCTCGATTAGTAGGGTATTGCAGATAGTAAATACAAGGTTTAATACCTAACTTTTACTCCTGGTTGCACCAGTGACTAATTTAAAACATCTAATGCTTTGAAAATATTATTTAAACCAGTTATAAAAACAAACATAATGAACAAAGCCGTGAATGCTTTTTCATACGGTATTCCAAACTGGTTGGCTTTCTTGACATTGACATACCATTTTTACAGTAGCTTTAGGGAAATTAGAGATATGAACCCTAACATACCTGAACGATCCATTCTTTCCCCACATTACAGTCCGACAAACAACAAAACTTTACAACGCAAAACCTTATTTCCAATTATTTTGGAAAGTTACATGAACTTAATAGGGATTTCCCATCATACTAGAAGTAGATAGGAAGTAGGTAGAATTTTCCCCCTAGACCATAATAGGCTTCTCAGTTCTGCGTATATATGTACGTTTTTTTCACAGCGAGAATTTAATATTTTATAAATCTGCAAAAATGGTAATATTATGTTTTTTATCATCCACACTTAACTGACCTCAAACTCCTGTTGACACTTTCAGATGAAGTTCGTCAGAGACTAAAACATTGTTTACACTTAACACTGCTTGATCAGTAGTGTAATGAAGTCAGCAAATAAAAATTTTAGTATCAAAATGTTACTCCAGATTGCGCCACTTGTTCAATTCCAACAAAGCTGTCAACGTATTCACATAAGATATTCGAAATTAGTTGGCTGTCACATTCAAATTTTTATAGTGGCGTAAGGAAAAACAATATAATGACTGTACAATGACATACTTCAACGAGCCATTATTTCCCAGACTACAGTCCGAAAAATAACAGGACTTCTATAACGTAAAACCTCATAAACGATTAATTTTTAATGTTGCGTGAACATTGTAAGGATTTATTTCTTATAACGGAAGTATATGCTTTTTGACAGTATATATACATATTTTCTTCATCTAAAACACAAGGCAAACATTTCTAAGGCATTTGAAATTTATTGAACGGTAGTGGACACTTTTTGGCCGAATTATGTTTCCGAGATGTAAAAATGGTTCGAACCACGGTTTATTTCATAAACATGTGATACAAGATAAACTCTCAATCACCTGCCACTTCAAAAATCGAGGAACTCCGTTCAGAAATCCTCGCCGCATACTTTTGATATGCATGCAGCAACTTCAACTAAAGATCACCAGTGTCAAATTAGATAACATTAAATTAAATTGAACTTGTGAAAAGATAGCATTGAAGTCTGCGACAATTTCATGTGACTTCGTCAAAGCAAAGCTGACGCAAGCTCTTCGAAATTGCTGAGACAAGATCTTATGGAGATGATTGACCATTAACTTCTTGCTGATAGCTCGAAAGTCAGCTCACTGAACCGAGTCGTTATTTCGAGCAGTGAAAATTGCCCTATTAATCAGAAGAAATTACCCATTTTTCCTAAGCCTTCACATAATTATTCCCCATATCGCTCTAATAGTTAGTGATGATCTCTGTTGCACAGAGATAAGCGAACTAGAAGACCAACATAGTCAAGGTACTAAAAAAGTCGTTTATACATTCATAGCAGTCTAAAAAGACTTATTTGATTCTGTTTGTAAGCGTGTAAAGTGTAAATAACGTTATCAATAACCATGACCTAGTACTAGGCTTTACTTGAGAGATGAAGTGTTATCTTATCACGTTGTACATATTATCTTACTACAGCATACTCATATAAATTGTTGCTACTTATATATATTTAAATCATATACGAGCACAGTATGTAGATGAATTTAAGCTATTCAAATATATATGATAATTAGATACTTGGCATTCAGTGTTTCCTGCATTAAAATGCATCTTTGGTAAGAAAATTCCCTAATCACAAAATTGCAACTCTGTTGTGATGATAGTATTGCTCGTCATCAATTAAATTACAGAGTCTAGAATTGCATTACCTCGACTGAAACTAGGTATAATTATTAAACAATACCTACCTTCAGCATTAGATGTAAAATAGTGTGTTACAAAAGTTCAATACATTTTGAATTTATATGTTGCTTTTTAATGTTGCTAATAATAATTTAAAGAACTAATTTTCAGTCACCTAGCAATTTTACGATAACATGGTCAGTAGTTAGGGACAAAATTGTGCAAAAGAATTTCACATAAAAAAGCGATTCTCATGAGATAAATCTTCTAATAATTAATAATAAGTAATAACACAATCTTCGTGTTATGTTCACCTTTTTTTACATATGTTATGTAATGTACAACATATGTTGCATCACGCATTAACAATTAGTATACTAGTTTAACTCTGAATTAGGTGAAATATTTGTTCCCAAAGAAGGAATCTCTAATGGTAAGCCCAATGGAAGCATAATGATTTTGACGTAAAGACCATTACGGCTAGCAGAAATATTATGTATGTTAAAAAAAATTAAACAGTTTAGGACAATCTAAATGTTATGGTAAAAACTATACACGTCAAAGATTCTGTATTTTAAAATAATACAAATGTTATACAATGCAGATGGATCCATCTGTAGACGCCAGCACTGCATCCCCCCCCTGCCACAAACGACACACATCAAACTGCTGTTTGAGATGGTAATCAGCTCAACCTACAAATTTGTGACCCACTCACGTCCTTCAATCCTCCCACAAGTAACCAAACTTATAGAAAGGAGTTAATAGTGCCGGTTTGATCATCTTTATGATGATAATAAAGTGTTGGGTGTATAAAAATAATGTGTTATTCTGTTTGTGTTGCTCGATGTATCTGAGTTTGCGATAACAGGAAAACTGTTACTCTGAGATATAATTAGAACCCTTAATGACATAAAGTAGGCTGTATTTTTAAAGTTTCTAAAACACATACATCATTTATAAACTCCCACGAACGCATTAAATTCAGTACGTTAATTATAAAATATCTAAATATTATTGATAATTATTTACCATCCCAACACTTTTTAGAGAAAACCCCAAGAGAAAGATAGTGGAGCACGAACCAGGAAGGAATACAAAAAGGGTTAACGTCATATAACTTAGTAAATGGTAGCTCTATTTCACAAACCTCCCGCAAACAAGTGGTATAAATCTAATTCTAATTTTATACAGCTGTTTATGGTAATTTTTCTACGTTTTCGCATGGTATACTAGTACAAAATGAAGCCTTAGAGCCCTCGTGACTTCCTTAAACGGTCCCCCCAGTAATAATTTAAGTTATAAATTCATTGGAGGGACATGTTTATACATTTATTTACTAAGCTTACAACATTGTATTTGCAATTAAATATTTATTAATGAAATTATTCACTTAAAACAAGGGCTAAGAATTGTAATATACCAAAAAATATATTCCAACTCAAATTGCACTACGCTACATAGGCAAAGGACACAACAGAGTTACATGATGTAAACAACTTTCTCTCTAAAAAACAATTGCTCTACACGAATAAACAACTTACATCACTGGATTTAGTTTTACTATTTTCTCTCTAACATAGCACATCCTTTTGATTGATTTTCACAAGATTCGTTACAAGTTTCACAGTATACGAATTTGTACAAAAAAATAAATACTCACAGTCAATTAGACGCCAGTTTACCCTAAACGTTTGCTGTGGGTTTGTAGTGGAACATCGTATTGTTATAAGTATCTTCTTTTCATCACTATCTTCACTCTACATTTAACCAATATCATGTCTTTTAAGAGCATATTGCAAATGGTGGGCTATATTGACTTTATGTCTATAAAAAATTTGTATTTCCAAAAACAACTTTACCTCCGTTTACGGGCTTCAATTTTCCTGGATATAATTAACCTTAACAGTACTAATTTAAAAATGTTATTCTAGACCGAAACATAGTTTCAAAGTGGCATTGAAATAACATTAAATGAAAATCATTCATGCCTTATTCTCTAATTTCTCTTCTACGTGGAATGTCTTAATTTATATTCAAATATTAAATTTGGACAATTTTATTCAAATTCATGGTTCTTGAATGATGAGTGGTAGTTTATTATATAGTATATATATAATATCTATATATATATATATATATTAATCTTCAATCGAACGAATTCTTCAATTATTGTAATAATACCATTTTTCTTCATTTCGGCTTAAGCGCGTCTTCTAGGAAATTACAAAAATTATATATATAGGGCTATAAGAACAGAATAAACCATAAAACATCAACACAGAAAAAAGAAAAAATAAGAAGTGAATTATTTACAATGGGTGAAACATATGATTTAATTTTATAAATTCACTTTGTTGACTAAGTCACTTTATATTTAATCCACTTGGATAATTTTGATTTAGTGACGAGCTTGATTGGCTTGTTCCTTGGTTCTCACTGACTGTGTGATACTTTAAATTTTGTGATATTTTTCTAATTGGTTTCACTTGAAAATGTTTCTTAAAAATTTAAGTTATGTATTAAGCCATGTGCCAACTACAGGTTGCTCTGTTTTTTTCTATCTTTATGCATACCTGTGCCCAGTCCATCCTTGTTCTAAGTGAAATTTTATTCGTTGAACCAATATAATCTTTAGGGCATAACTTGCACTGAATTTGGTGAAACAATATTTTTTGATTCACATGTTAAGTCTTCAAATATACTGTATGATTTTTGTGTAGTAGAACTACTCTGTTAATGTGTTTTGAAGTAGAAGCATGTGTTTGCAAACTAAACACCTGGGTTTATTGCAGGGATGTGACCCAACTGTCATGTTTTCTTGGTCTGTTTGTGCTTAGGTAATTTTGGATGGACTAAAATATCTTTCATAATACTGGTGGTTGCGTTCAAAATCTTATTTTTGGACTGTATTTGACTTATGTATTTAGTTGAAGCAGAGCTGTACCAATAAACTGTATGCATACTCGAAGTATATTGTTAATTTTATAAAGTCCCTGGATGGTATTTTTGTTAAAAACTTTGGGATCATTATTGTCAAATTTAGATTTACTGTGTTCCAATTGATAGTGAATTTGGTGTTCAGTTTGTTGTTTAAAAGTTTTCGTGGGGATTTATCCATGGATAACCCTTTTGGAAAATGCTGGATAATAAAATATCATATTTATTGGTTCTAAGTGAGTATTTGTTTGGCACTGCATAAATTTTGGGATCTTCTTAGCTAAACTTCTTTGGAATGGCTTTTTTGACATGGGGGGACGGATGACAACTGTCATAATGTAGCTATTGAAATGTATTGGTTGTTTTTTTTATTGATCATAGTTTTCAACCTTCCTGATTTTCAATAAAAATATCTATATCCAGGAAGACTCACAATTGAATCAGATATCTCCCTCGTAAATTTTAAGTTGCAGGAAAGTGTTCTAGTGATTGTAAAAAAATCGTTGCAAAGCAATTGTTTCGTTAAATATATGTCCATATCATGAAGATATTCGTCCAATGTAAACGTTTTCCAAAATATGGGTTTGTATGTTTGTGTTTCTAGAAAATCATGTTCAAGCTTGCCCATCACATAAATTAGCATAAGTAAGGAGCAATTTCTTGTTTCCCATGGCTGTCCCTTTTTGCTGCAGATAAAAGTTATTTTGAAACCTAAGAGCAACATTCATAGTTAGAATCGAAATTTATTTTTGTTTTAAAAGAAAATCTGACGAAGGAAGTTGTATTTTTGGGACGTTTGTTTAAGTAGTTATCTAACAGAATCAATTCCTTGTTGGTGTTCATTATTTGGTGTACAATGATATTGAACAATCGATTGTTACTTAATTTAGTTTTTTCAGGAAGAGGTTGGAGCTACATTTTTTCACAAGGTGCCAAAAAATCATTACTTATTTTTCACAAATGAAGGAAGGTTAGTCACAAATTCTTTTATAATGGTCATCAACCAAAGAAGAATATCTCTCAGTCTGGAGAAAGTATTGAAGTTACAATTGCGTCTTCCTGGTGGATTTGAAATATTCTTGTGGATTTTGGGGCAATATGTAGAATGTTGGGTGTTTTCGGAGATTTATTTATTAGTAAGTTGATGGAATGATCAACATTAAGTTTTCTTCTAAGGCATTTTTTCTTTTCTGTAATTAGATTTTTTTTGAACTTTTTGAACAAAATTCTTCCATCTAAGGATCTATATTTAAAATTTTATAAGTTAGTTGTGTCACTCAGTTGTCTTTCTGCTTCAGCAATATAATCCTTTTTATATTCTTTATTACAGTCATATCCCCCTATGTCAGGAGGAAGAATTATTTATGGCCTTGTTATTTTTTTAAAGAATTTATAGCTTCTTTGCTGCAGTTTTGTTTAATTATTAGTTTTTTGGTAGAGAATCTGCAAATGAGGGATCAGAAATGTTAGGATTAATTGTATTTAAAAACTGCTTTATAGGGTGATCTGGATTCAAAGCTGGGGCGGGGGATATCCAAATCTGAAGGTGCTTGGCCTTAAAAATTTCAAGAGAGATTTTGTGAATCTTCTCATCTGATTCTTCATTTTGGGAATGTTATTAAAAAATTAGATGCTTTAATTCTGACTCTTTCTTGAAAACTCTAATGCATTCAGAAACCATTTTTAGGTCGTCGAATTTTGGAGTTGGTGCAAAGTTAAGCCCTTTGGTAATAACATCTAATTTCATATTTGTTTTAAAGTGTAGTTGGATAAAGTTACTATAGTTTGGTTTTGGTAATAATAATAAATTGATATCTTTAGATTCAAAATCTTCATCTATGTTTGTAGTTGGTTCCAAGACATTCAAAAAGTGATGAAATATTCAATATTAGCATTATTAAATGAGTCATTTGATGGGAAGGGCTCCATTGAAGAAGCTGGTTTAAATGTTGTGACGGTTGTTAGCAACTCATTGAATTATTTCGTTAAGGATGACAAGTTTTTTTAAAATGTTTTTCTGATTTCTTAGACATAAAAATGTATTGTTGACATCGTAAAGTTATTGATAAATTTCAGTGAAACACTTGGAAATTTTCTCTCATTATTAATTCATGGTATTTTGATAAATTCCAGTCTATGCAATTCTGCTTGTATTTTTGTTAAAGAGGTATACTGTGTTGGTGTAGAATTGTGATTGTGTTATTTTGCTATCACATTAAATCGATTTATGCATATAATGTTGGAAATCCAGGACCATAGGGAATTTCAATGTCTCAGTCCATTTGGTATCACAACCTGAAACTTAAGCAAGCACCTAATAAAAGAGGATATGGCAATAGCAGTTAGCTAATTTCATAGTGTGGAATTCAAATAATGTTTTATCCATTATTGCTTGTAATGTTTCTGTGTTTTGACATTTTTTGTAACAAGAAGGTAAAGTACAATGTAACAAACAAACCAAACAAAATTATAAGACAAGTACGTAACTAACCAGGAAAACGAAGGCAACAGAAGAAAATATGTTGTCAATAGACTATTCCTTAGTGTCTTGAGGGTTTATTTGCCCCTTGGGCTTATATATTTATCTTCAAATAAAAGGACTTCTTCAATTATTTGGAATAAACATTTTCAAATATTTCGGCTTAAGCCGTCTTCAGGATAACTTACTACAAAAAATTATCATAAATAGGGCTTATAAGAACAGAATAAACATATAAACATCAACACAGAAAATGAAATATAAGAAATGAATTATGTACAATGGTTGAACATATGATTTATTTTTAATTAAATTTACTTTGTTGAATATATATATATACTTATATATATATATATATACTTATATATATATAAATCAGTGTGTTGAGTGTGTGTATATATTCTTATTACACTATTAAAAAGTTCCATTTTTCATGAGAATTAACCCCCTCTGGAGTTCCTTTTAGTTTTTAAACTCTGTATAAGTATTATTTTAAAACTTTTCTTGGGTAATATAAAAAACTGACTGAATAACAGAAAATGTCTGGTAATACCAAGGGAGTTGTGTGTTTCAACCAAAATTAAAAACACGCAAAGGTGTCCTTTGTACTTAAAAACTAAGTAAAACCTCTTATGATTGCTAGATTATACATTTATTCAGCACTCTTCCTTTTATTAAGTAAAATAAAATGTAGGGAAATAAATGTTTGCGGTCTAAGACGTCGGACTTTGCAGGTCTGAGTTAAGACTGATAGCGCAGGTTCGAATCCTGTCCTGTGACCCTTGCACTTTTTATCAGTACGATTGACCTTGTACTGTATTCGGACTCTCCCCCTTATTCTGTTTGATAAGATCCTCTGCACAGGCCAGTGGCCCATGAGGGACGGGCAGAAAATAAGGCTTAAAAGGGAGATCGGCTTCTCCTTTAAAAAAAAAAAAAAAAAAAAAAAAAATACTAGAAGGTTTTAGTAAAAACTTAATTTTTTGCATCCTGAAAGCGATGGTATAGATCAAATTTAAGTTACAATTTATATATATGTTATATAAACCATTATATAGCTATTTTACTAACTTCAAACTTATATTTCAACTTTATGTTGTGCTTGTTGACAACTGTTCACAACAGATAAAACACATACATATTTCTCAAAAGCTAATTACATTCAAGTAATATACTTTCTTACACTTCTTATTCGCAAATCACAGAAGGGGGACAAAGCGGTCAGTAATATACTTTACTTTGAAAGTTGGTTCTTATTTCATTTAGAACCCAGTATATATCTTTACCGGTTGGACTGTGTTACAGTCGGAATCAAATAAGAGTCAGTTATTTTCCGCTTCACGAGCTACTACCTCATATTTTTTTTAAATTTATAAAGTCAAAAAAGGCTTTTGACATTCTTGGACTTGAAAGTGACACTGTAATCCAGCATAGTTGATAGGTCGGATTTTAAGGATGGGTATAAAGGATGAGTTGAAATTTGGAAAAATATTGATATCGAGTTTTCTGTCAACTGCCGCCCTCTAAAGTATTCCGTTTCCAGTGACATATCTTCTAAAGATGTCCCGGACAAAGGGCGAGAGGAGATGAAAGGTTGGAATTTTGCAATTGCAGTAGCCTACTTATCCCAGCCGGGTTATGGCCAGACAGAATTCCAGTGTTTCCGAAATGTACATAAATTATAAGACTTCCTTAGGAGCTTTGGGTTATTGGCAAACTTTTCGAAGTAACAATCATCTACCTATTGCACTTATCACACCATCGGTAGTCTCAGAATGTCCTATATCCCTGTACTAGTAACATCTTAGGGTTTGTCCTATTAAAACATTGTGAAACTTAATGCAGTTTTACGATCGTTAATTTTTAGTAGTAAGATTTAGGATATATGTGAATCATTTACAAGTTCATAAGTATTTGTGACGTGTTACTTTTCTGTTTTACCTGAGCAATTGTTATGTAGAAACTGATACACTCTACATAACGAAATTTTACATCCAAATGAAGAAGCGGCGAATTCACATTGTTGCATGCACATAACTGAAACGGTTCACTGATTAGACGCCAATCAGTCTGTTCAACTATAGGAGTTAGGCTAAGGTGAGCCATTACCATGGCCATTCCGCCCAGTTGTCATGAAATTTATTCCTACAATTGCCGTGATAAGTGCATACATTAATGCATTATGTTAATACCTCAATACACTTTACTATAATTATTGTAATTAATTAGTTTAAGTGGAAAGAACAAACGTAATTAATTTTTACGTGTCAGAATAATTATGCTTTGTGTTTAAGACCAATATTGTATATCATTGTAATTGGCAGATTCTGCGCTTTTTAACTGTACTTATGTTTATACAATTATTAGACGTTTCTTTACATTTTACTGGCCGCTGTAAGCTCTAAATACGAAGTTTGTTAGACACACCAACAATAGTGGATCAGGATGTTGCTGTTTTAGTCAGCTGGTTTCTTTTAAGTTTTAAGTTTTGGACATTGATTTCATGATTTGAATATAAGTAGTGTTTACTGATTTCAGATTGAGCCGAAGAAAATGAAATAAAAAACGGACTTTATGAAATTAAAGTTTTCAATTTTGGAATTGCACGGACGTTTTCACTCGACGGCTCGTGTGTGTGTTTCGTGTCCGCCCAGTTGGTGAGTAGACTTTACACTACAACTTATTTCCATCGTGCTCCCTGGGAGGTCGGGACTAACTCCGTCAATGTCATTGTGGAGCCTCTACCTATCGGACTAGGCCTGAATAACTGCATCAGGGTGGATTCCAGTTCACGACTTTGACAAATGGGATCTCAAACTTTAATTTAATGTATAGCCATTATGTATTCATGTGAATTATTGTTTTGGTAATTTTTGTAGTTCAAGAACCCCCTATGCTCATCATGATTTTGGCCACTGTAATTTTGTATTAATATTCGGAGCGCTCCTACCGTAATAATTTTTAGTTATTTTTATTTCAATTGGGCCAATCGACGGTAGAAGTTTATGTTAAGTTAATTAAATATTTGTTTATTTAGTTTAAGACGCTTAGCACAGTGAGAGAAATAGGCCAATACAGAATGAAATATGTGATATATTAGTTTTAATTTCTTAATTGCCTGATATTTTAATTATGTGACAACCTTTGCAACTTACTATTAGAAAATAATCAACCGAAATCTGTAGCTAATTTAAGTACCTAAGGCTTAGGTGTCGTATAACTAATAGTTCTTGCGTGCATGGTTGTTGTCTCGATTGAGCATACCTGAGGGCAGGAAAACTGTTCCTTGTTGGAGACCTGCGACTATCACAACCCCATTCAACAAGGTGGCGCCCTTATTACCGAGCAAAACCGTAAACATCTGGGTATCCGTCAATCTTAGTAGTCCTCTGTCACTGCACAAGAACTTGGTTGTCTTGGCGCTCTACCAATACTCACGCCCTTCTCCACTGAGCGAGGCCGACAATTTTTGCTAACCGCCGAGGAGGGGTGGCTGTAGTAGTATCAATCGTTTTTACTTAATGTCGTTTTTATTGGCCTCAGCAATGATTCTTCTGAAACAGAATCAAAATCAATTACGGCTTCTGAGACGAAAGTAACCTCAATTTACAACTTCATTCTTATAATATAAAATCCCCATTTTGGCTTCTGAGGCAGAAACCAAACTCAATTATGGCGTCTTACAACGTATTAAACTTCCCATTATGGTTTCTGAGAAAAAAGTAACCTCAATTGTGGTCTCTGAGACGGAGATCTTTTTTAATGGCTTCTGAGAGAGATGAATAATCTCAATTATGTGTTATCTTTTCAATAAATCTTTTGCAGCTTATGAATTCCTCAATACTGGAACTTCATTAATCCAACAAAGTGTCCTGTAACACACACTGCTTATTTTGTATTACTGACTATATCTTATGGGTCCTTTATCAGTATCCAAAGTCCAGAAACTACTGATCTGTCCACTATAGATCAACGAGCATTAAGTAATGCCGCAGGCTATCTACACGCTGTATTCCATACTCGGCTAAGCCCAGATTTTTTAGTGATGTCAAGATACACCTAATCGATATGGGACACCCCGCCCACTTGTACTGAACCCGGATTAGCCCGGCCCGGCCCTTTTTTTAAGTCGGAAACACATGCAGTTAAATGGGACACCCGCCCACTGGAGGGGGGGGCCCCCCCCCAAAAAAAAGCCACACCTGTAGCAATTCTAGTACAAAACTTACTTTGCTAAATGCTTGTGGTCTTGTGAAATCGTAAGATTAAAACGTGTCACGTCTGACTGTTTTATTATTTTTTTAATAAGATATATTATTAAAATAATTTCTTGATTAAAGTACGGAACGCTTTAGGTATCCTTAACTATTTTTTTAATATATTACATATATTAGGTATCAATCGAAAGCTTTTACACACTAGATGTTTCATATTTTGTGGATTTGAATTACCATTAGTACCAATAGGGATTTGCCCCGCCGGTTTCCAAAATGTCAATTGTTAAAACTCATGAGGGAATTTGATATAAAAACAGCTAATTTACAAAACACACGTGTTTACTCAGACAGGTTTATTCTAAATATACAAGCCAACTTAGTGTCAGCTGATTGATTTGAAACATTTACAAACCAATTTATCACCTTATTTCTTTATGATGGTTTACCATTATTTGTTGATTTTTATGCAACATTTTAAGCAAGTTACTGACTCAGCCCATGTACTGTCAGTTTGATGGAGCACCAGTATACGTATAAACATGAATTTATGTGTTACATATATAAACAGAATTCTAGGTAACATACTATAAGATCTTAAAATAGTCAATCCATATCTCAGGATATAAGATCCAGAGCCAGTGTTGCGGTTGGGCAATTGGGCCAAGAAACAGTGTCCCCTTTCCATCGTAACCATCCAAACAAAAGTCAATAATATTCTATATTATATCAAAAAGGTTCCATTTATAAACGTTATCTTACAAACGTTATATCACATCAGGATGATTACTTCACGAGAAAAGCGAGTCCCAGTATCCCTTCCTATGGTTAAAAACTAATAACAATATTTCAATAACATAATCAGGAGATATTTGACAAACAGTTAGCGCTTGGACTGTTGGCAGTTTTGGTTGTCTGAAAATACATGTGCTATGAAAATTTGGTACACTGCATACTCCTTATCATAAGACTCATTTTTATTTCAGAGAATTCAAAATATTCTGCTAAACTAGTCTTTGTGGAACAGATCCTGAACTTTTTTTTTACCTTATATTATCCATTGAAATGGATGGTGATTACGTCGCAAGGACTGGCCGGGGTCGGGGCCGGTCGCAGTGGGCGGGTATCATCTGGCATTTGCGCGGAGGGAGACAAACCACGAAAGGTTCCCGAAAGGTCGAAACCGGGCTGGGTTGGTTCGAAATAGGTCGAAGTGGGCGGTTAAAAAACGCCGGAAGGAAGTGATGGGAAAATCGAATAGTATTTGAATAACACCCTATGGGTAATTCACATATTCGAATTCCTAAAAATGAATTCGAATACTTTGGGACATGAATACTCAATTTCCCTGGTATAATTGGATTCAAAGCTGCAGAGTTTGGTCATCTCTGTCTAATAATATTCAAATTAAGATATCCAAGATCTGTATTCGTATTATAATAATTCCTTTAGAAGGTTTATAAATTTGTGTAAAATTATACATAATACAATTATATGTATTGAATTTAATTGCATTTATTCAAGAGAATAATACATTACTGAAGCCCCCGTAAGTACAATCCTTATCAGCGGGAACCTTTATAACATATTCTACTGCAGTTAAGACACAATAATTACTATTCAATCCTTAATGTAGTATATAAATAAATTTTATTGTTATGAGCATTGGTATATCATGTACATCCAAACATTATTCAACAATTATTCATTTGGAGTGATTTTGTAATATTGTCTATTGTTACTATGAGTAAATAAATATAATACATAATTTCCATAATACTATTGAATATTTAGAAAATTCTATTAAGTTTTTTTTTAGATAAAGCTTGAAAATTTGAAAAATGGGAAATTTACATTGGGTGAATAGGTCAGTGGTATTTACCAAGGCGAATAGTCAAAAGACTCGGCCCAACTAAGTAACTCATTAGTCTTTCCACTTATTACCCATGCTAATCCATTTGTGTAATAATCAATAAAGATGTTGGTTTATCGTAAGGAGAGTAGGACAAACATTACGTACAGTTCAAAGAAGTTTTTAAAAAAACGATTTATTTCCTTGCATTGGGCAACAAACCAACAGTTTTATGTCGTGCACATAAATGATGGATTGAGGGTGAATTGATACGGTTATAAATGTGTCTATTACACTTTGTAGTATACTATTCTAATGTATTTATTTTCTAGAAAATTGATGTATGTTCAAGTATAGTTCATTCTTTTCTTTTTATAACTTTTTTCGCGTTACACGTGAATTTTGATCATATGCTGGCTAACTAAGTGTCTTTGTTATAGTCCTTGTGTAAAAATGTACTGAAAACTATAACACTTGTTTATGTTGTAATTTGGATGTTCAATTTTCCAGGTAAACAACATTATATTGATAACTTATATACATATATAATCGGAAAGTACTTTTTAGTGATATGAATGTTTGTTGAATATTAAAATTGGGCTATTGCCATTTGTACAAATTTAAATAAATATAAATAAAAGTCCTTTGATACGTATTTGGTTTTTCCGATCATTTGTTTGTTGGTTTTTGGAAACAGCATCATATGTGACAGATACGGCCAAATACTAGAAATAATTTGAATTTGTAAAATGTAAGGGCGGAGGACAAAAGTACTTTTTGTGATTCAATCTTTATTAAAATTATACATGTGTGTGTGTGTGTGTGTGTGTTGTGTGTGTGTGTGTTGTGTGTGGTTCCGAGTTTATGTTATGTTAATTGTTCACAAAGACAACATATACATATTTCTCAAAAATGTAACATATAAGGTTAATGAATAACATTATATACTCGGTTAGTATATGTTGTTATTACACGACTAATACAGACAGTTTGCTTTGAAACTGCCAGATTGAGAGGGGTGTGTATTGCGATGTTATCCTCTATTATATAAAAATCTGCGACTCTGAAAATTAAATAATTAAGGGTTAGATTTCTAATTTGGAATAAATATTTACAAACTGTCATAAAATTAACAAGTATAAAAAAACGGTTCATAAATCATGAGTGTGACATGTTTGTAGAAGGCACAAAAAGGCAAAGAATTTTTCCCCACTTTTTTGGCATGGGACAATTATCCAAATAATCAAGAAACAATAGGGACTGCGGGGAAGGAAGTAAGACTAATCTAGACTTGTCTGTTAGAAAATACTGAACGCAGGTAAAGTATTTTGAATGCAAGTATTCGTATTTCATATTCGAGAATAATACTGGTATATTGAATACACCGTATTCGATTTATTTAAGTATTCGATTTCTCCCATCCACTACGAAGTGGTTCAAAGCCAATTCAGTGTACACCGCGCTTATGGGACAATACCGAGTCCATTCCGATTTGCTTCTTAGCTAATTCGGAATGGGGTACAGTTGATAAACAATGGAGGTCATAACCTTGTACAAGCTTTACTGCTACAAACCTTAGATTCATGGCTGCTATGAAACAGACCCTGAGTTTTACCCTATGCGAAAAATGTTATCAGTTTATACTTTCTTTTAAGCTCCTAATTTTGATCGAATTATTATTATTCGACACACGCTTATATAAGTTTCTTAATAAAATTAATAGTTTTTCATTATTTAAACTGTGATTCACAAAACGTCTCGTCCCAGTCCGAGGGAGCTGTATGATTTTGTCTTAGAAGGAAGATGACCAAAGAGCTGAGAGCGCATTGTTTGGTACATACACATATTTCCCCAATTGTAGGGAGTTAAATAACCAATCGTTGGTCAGTAATGTCTCTCTACGCCCATTGAGATTAGTTCGATCCCGCTAAGAATTTTTTTGTCGCCGTGTTTCAAAAAATATTTTTTTGTGTTTATCATGATTTTATTTGAGAAGTGATTAGAAATGTTTCAGTAATATGCCTATTAAAACTAATGGATAATTTTTTTAAATACTTACATTTATCCGTACTATATGGCTCCCTGGAAACTGTCGCAGAGAAAATTATTTTGTTTTTAAAAACTGTTTAAGATCTTATAAAATATTATACGTAATTTACACTTACTATTAAAAGTATAATAGAAAGATTTATTGTGGATACCTACTACATATCTCAAAATGTTTTCAAGGGTCATTTTGGAATAAAAACCGGTTTGTAGAATGGGCAATAAAATGACAGATAGAAGATGATCAGTCTCCAAGGCCAACATGATACTTTGACTAACATGTCCGGCGCAACGCGGTTGGATCAGCTGATAGTTTTTTTGTTGAAATAATTAGGAATTATGAAGCTCATAACTTGGAAGCACCCACTCTGTTTGTATGGTTATGATTTGATATTGTTCCAGATGCAAGTTTATCAGACACGGTAGAATCTATTGTCTTCTGAAGAGACCAAGCAGCTAGAGCAGGGTTATATAGCTGGCTATTTATGAGGTAATTAACGTGAATAAGCGCTATCTTAACGGCGACCTTTGTCCTCACTTTATGTAACATATTTTCCAGTGTTAGTTATAAATACAATATATCGACCCCAATAGTTAGATATGCACAGCTTAAAGCTTACTATTTTTAAATAAAGGAAATGGGCCAAGGTAATTTTCTCAAAGATGGTACACTAATTTCATCTCTCGAAAGGCTACCTCTTAGCGTTTTAATGTCGAAGATTCCAGCATTGTTTAAATTATTCAGATACGACAATATGAATACGAACAGAGTCCAAAAAATACAAGGTAAATGAGGTTATCAAATTGCCTGAATAGTTTATGCTGTTCCAAAATAATTTTAACAATCCTTTGTGATTTCAATTATGTAATTATTACGATAATATCACAAAATATTCTGGGATGTGCCGAATTGGCGGAGATTTGGTTTACTCAGGACAGTTTACATTACGTAATAAAGTCTTTAAATAACATTCAAAACGTAATCTAGACAAT
>NW_025785546.1:0-20465 GCF_021130785.1 Homalodisca vitripennis
GGCTGATAATAAAGCATCTAAGTGATGTCTAATGCACTATACAACAACAAGTTTCCCACGCACCGGAGAATGTTGGAAGATGAGAAAAAATCGATACACAATACCACGAGGCGGTCTTCTGTAAACAAAAGAGGAATGGCCAATGGTTCGGGAAGGAGGAGGATTAAAGGGCAGGGACGTCTCCGGCCCTATTGGTTCTCCTGTTCCCGATGTAATAGTGTTTGAACAACACTAAATGAATTGGAAATCTGATTGTGACTTTTTTATTTTAGCCACCTTTATAGAATTACATTTAAAACTTCGTTAGCATAATATGTATTATACTGTTATTCTGTGAATAAACTTATTCCCATAATGACTAACACTAAAGCGCCGCTAATATATTTTGCTAACCCTTGTCCAAAGCCTTATGGAATGAGTACAACTCTTTATAAATATATAGTGAAGGATATAACTCTCAACTACCACACTAATGTATTTAATTAAGAATTAATACAGAGATCCCAAATAAAGTCTAAGAATCGTTCATATAACATTTTCTAAAGCCGTACAATAAATAAACCCATATTTTTAAATGGTTAGTTCGATCTATAGTAACAAAAATACAAGCGAAGCATAGCAAGTTATTACATTTTGAATAAACCGTGTTTAATTGATAACGATTACATATTTCGTCATCAATCAGAAGGTGTGTCCTAACAGTAGTTAATATGGCACTTAGTAAAAGAAAGGCAGCATTGTCGGTATTAATCAGACCGGTACGGGAATGATGTCAATATTTAACTAACCTCCGTTTATCCATCTGCCCCCAACTCAACAAGGCTACTTGTATCTTCATTTTGGCTTCACCACCATTTGATGTATAATTTATTGTATTAATTTTGTTTGTGATGACCCGTGTTTCCTGTAATAAAACAATAAAGGAATGAGATTATAGTAATGAAATCAATGTGATTACTCCCTTGAATGCTATTCTCCTGTCTCATATCTATTTAGGTATGGACAGAACACTGTTACCATTGTAACTTGCCAACATGGTTAACTTTTTATACAACTAAGTTGATTCATTTTGCGATTTTGGTTGGGGGCGTTCTGAATGTCTTTTGATTTGTTTCGTAACTACATGAAAAAAACTATATACATAAAAATTCTCTACTAAAACTACAATTTCAATTATGGTTTTCATTCATACTATGCTTTGAAATATCACTGCTTTCTTAAATCATATTTAACATTTTATTCATTTTTGGGGAATTGTGCTTATTATAATAAATAAATAACTTCTATAAGTTAAAAGTATTGTAGTATACATTTTTTTAAATCTTCTTTTTATTAATGCAAACTGTAATAGTTGAAAATAGTGTGAAATTAGCTTTAAAGCGACAATGTAGTTAAAGTATAGATTAAACATTTTAATTTTAGGCGAAATCTCCTAGACGATTTTCATATTTAGTTACTTTTAGTTTGATATAACAGTCAATTGAAACCAGTGGATAAAGTGCAATTTATTTTCGTACGCCTTTTTGTGTTGGAATTCGCTCAATCAAAACGTGAAAGAATTTAACATAATACTGGTACCTAGCACAGGGATTCAGTTTAAAAATTAAAAAAATAATGAAGCAGATACATTTCTTTAATCAGCATGTGTAACTCCACTTTTAAACCTCTCATGTGACGGGTTGTGGACACGGGGAAGAGAGTAGGAACAGGTTTAAAAAGGGTTATCTCAATTGACAGTTCAATTGTGTCATTAAAATCTTAAGAATGTAGAATCACATGTAAACTAAGTAGTCTTAACTCTCTATATGGGTCTCCTTATATTTATACTGAATGCATCTACATAAACAGTATACCATTTCTACCTCTACAATAGAAATGAACAAATACCATTGTTTTTATTGTGACAATATTTTGATTCTGGTTGGTGGCCATGAATGGAAAGAGCGCACGTTGAGAGAGATTGTTAATGATTGCACAAACACTTAATGTTTCAACAACCGAATATACCATCCGGGTGAGTGGGCTCCGGTGCGGGCCTGTGTGGTGGAGGGGGTGGAGGGTGGTTTTTAGATTGATCGTTGTTTGATCTCTGTTTGATTGAAACCAGGCAGCCGATCAAAGCTTCGTCGTGTGTGAGCTAATCCGGCCTGTTAGTTGTTTTTCATGCATCAATTGTGTTTATTACACTTTAGTTAGGGAAACGGATCTAGGAGCACTATTAGTCAAAGGGAAACAGTATAATGCCACTGGTTGTTTGTTGCGATTCGTGTATTTATTGTTCTTTGTTTCAGCTGCGTAAATACTACCGATAGACGTAGTAGAACATGGGATAAGCACGTCTTAGTTTAGAAAAGTTCCACTTGAATAACAGGCAAATTTATATTTCGGAAACAACAACCTTTCCTTTAAAACAGATTATAAATTCTCAAACATAATCTGTAATAATTATTTAATATTACAGAAAAACACCTTTAAACGTGTAAAATTCCTAGCCAGTCTTCTCTATGTATTCGCGTTTCTTCGATAACCCTGGATTAACTGCATAACATTTTTTGTTTTTGGTTTTGTTTATGTATTTTATTATATTTGGGAAGAGATGGGAATGCAGGTTGAACTATAATAAAATACACTTTAAAAAATGCTATAATAATCACATAACTATTTCAAGTTTATTTAAACCTAGGTTATTTTTTTTCGGGAATTCCCTTTGGAGAATATTTGAAAAGCGTTATAATAAATTATAATATTTCTATTTTATAATACTAAAATATAAACTCTTGCACTTCAGCCTCCTAAGCTGCCTTGGGTTTAACCCTAAAACCCTTGGTTAGCGCGCATAGCTTCCTGGTAATAGTGTTTGACGTAGTGTGCATAGATCTTTCACGGAAGCCAATATACAGGGTGTTCTGAAAAAAAGGTGCCCATAAGTCAGGGCGTGATTCCCTCACATCAAAATAAGAAAAAAGAAGGATCTAATTAATATAGGTCCGAAAATGCCTTTAGTTACCAAGTTATACAGGGTGATAAGATTTCGTTCTTGAATTTCAGCATTCCCCTGCTGCAACGGAAGCCCTCACGGGTATTTGTTGGCTGTTAATTAAAGATGTAACAATTTAGGGGGGGCCGTTACTTTATGTAAAATGAACACTGAAAAATTGAATAAAACCGTTTCCAGAAGACCTGTAGCTACACGTACAATTTTTAAGATATGTGACGAAAATTACGCGAATACTTGGTCCCGAATAAAAACAAGTTAACATTTAAGGTTTTGACATGCAGGATTTTTTACTATGTTAACATGTACGTCAATAAACCACAAAAATTATTTTTTCACGGTACTTGTAGAAAATTTTATTTCGAAGAGAAAGATGTTAAAAATAAGTCTATAATAGACAAACGCAAAACTTTAAAAAACTTAATCCTTTATTACATTACAAAAACGCATGAAAAATAGACAAAATCTGTTAGAGCTCTCTACAAATGTTAATATTGAAATTAAAACAGACTGTTTTATTAAAATACAAAATTAATGAGTATAACTATTATTTTTTTTATTCAAGTAAATATTTTTAACAAATCATACATTATAAATACATAAAATAAATGTTATCTGAAAATTATCATCGTCATAAACAAAAAAGTTACACTTGTCCTAAAAAAACATAAACCACGTCACAGTAGATGATTCAAAAATGTTTCCCCTCATTCAAAATACAAAGGCAATCCCAGCCGTCTTCTCATATAGACTGCCGAACTCTTTCGAAGAATTCCCAGGTGTCTCACGTATCCTTTGAATCCCGTTAACAATCCTTATTCGCCAACTCTTTCTATGGTATCCACCAGAGCGAGTCGTAGACAAGCGTTCTTTAAATGTCCCCATAAGAAAAAAGGTCTAGAGGATTGAGGTCAGGTGACCTTGCAGGCCATGCTAATGGGGATCCTCGACCCCGAATCCATCATGTTTTGGAATATGCCTTCATTTAAAAAATTCCTCTTACTTGTAATGTGTTAATGAAGCTGGAGCTCCATCCTGCATGGAACCACATGTTGATTGCGTGTGATAGTGGCACATCCTTCGAGTAACTCATTCAGATTCAGTCTTCAAGAAATGTAAATAATTTTTCTCACCCATTGAGCGTATCAGGTAAAAAAAAACTAATAAAAATTTTTATCACCCAGAATAAGCAGCCCATACGTTTTTATATGAAAACTGATATTTGGTGACGGTTCTCTGAAATACGCAACGTGGATTTTCAATTGGCCCACATGTGAGTTATTGTGGGTGTTAAAGGAATAAGCCCATTCTTGTAAAAAAATTTTTTGCTTTCATCAGTAAAGATAATGTTAATTTAAAAAAATAGTGGATTTCTGCACCTTTCCGGATAATAGCCATTGGCATAGCTGGAAACACGAGGAAAAGTAATCTCGAGGCAAAAAGAGCCTGGACCCTTTGATAGTGATAAGAGATGCAAACTGCTGCTCGTTAGTTTAACAATCTTCCAGACAACTTGAATTACTGAACACCACCGACAATCCAAGGCTAGTTTTCCTCTATTGTACTTCTTCCAAGGATTGATTCCTCTTTATTTCGTTCCAACACGCCCATCCCTCCAATTTCCAGCTGTAGCACGTTGTACGTGGACCGTCCTGATCTACCAACCTTTTCCAGATTTAAAGGTTCCCAGTCTCGCTTAGCCTTTGCATATGAATGGAAAAGAAAACATTTTATTAGCGAAGTCGGGTAAATCTGTCTATGAGGAAAAATGTTCCTGATCAGAGTCGTCCTAGCCGCCTGCACGGACATGTTAGCAATGTGCAAGTACCGTACATTTAAATGCATGTCTCGCCGATTTCACCATTAGTGTACATAATATTCATATTTACCTGCACATGATGAATTAAGAATATTATTTGCCTATCAAAAATTTAACTTCAAACGGCACTCGCACTAAAACTTTGTATTCAAAGTACAGATCAACACACGCACCTTTAATGAGCAAATGGAAAAATAGCTGCTTGTAATGTTTATTTTACAATTATTATAATACAATTGTTATACCATTGTTTAAAAACAATATGTTTTTAAATAGAAAAATTTATTTTGTTTTCTTCTCAAATCAAATATTTTAATAAAAGACAGCTGTATTTAAATTTCAATATTAACATTTGTAGAGAGCTTAACAGATTTTGTTCCTATTTTTCAGTGCGCTTTTGTATGTAATAAAAGGGATTATTTTTTAAAGTTTTGCGTTTGTCTTATTATAGACTTATTTTTTTAACATCTTTCTCTTCGAAAATAAAACTTTGTCTACAGAGTACCCGTGAAAAATATATTTTGATGTTTATTGCTACATTTAACATAGTCAAATCTGGCTTCCAAACCTAAATGTAACTTGTTTTTTCGGGACCAAGTTTCGCCCGTATTTTCGTCACATATCTTAAATAAATTACTGTAGCTACAGGTCTGGAAAACGGTTTTATATTTCAATTTTTCAGTTTCATTTTACAATTAATAGTACGCTAAATTTGTACATCTTATATTAACAATGCCAACAAATTACCCGTAGGGCTTCGTTTGCAGCAGGGGAACTGAAAAATTCAGACGAAAATCTTTCAACCCTGATATAACTTTGGCTAACTTAGCATTTTTCGGACCTATATTAATTAGACCTTTTTTTCTTATTTTGGATGTGAGGAATCACGCCCATGACTTATGGGCACCTTTTTTCAGGAAACACACCCTGTATTTATATAGTATATATACTATATATATATATATTATATATATATATATAAGTAGATATGAATATGGGGTTTCTAGGACACTTTTGGGACAGACAGAAAATCAATGTAAAAATACTGTCCATTGAACCATAAACGAATCTATAAATCATGAACTAAAAATAAACGAATCTATAGCTGTTTTGATTCTACTTTCTTAAGCTGAAACTTAGTGAAATATGCTTCGAATCAATCTCATATCTGCTTCTAATCTACGAAAATTCTGTTGTAAATATATTAAAATCTTAATGAAAAATCTTGGAAAAGTTAAAGAAAAAATTATTGAAAAAATAGTATAAAGAATTTAAATTGCCCCCTACAAACCAATATAGAAATTGTACTATTTTGTTTATAATTATACTATTTTTTCAAAAATTTTAAGTCTTAGTTTACAGATTTTTCTATAATAAATAGAGAATCTACACTGTGTTATATACCAGAAATTGTGCTGATTTGTGTCAAATTCTAGTATAAAAAATTCTCCACTTTTCAAAGTCTGAGTTATACAAATTTTCCCTATATAAATAGAAGAATCTAACGCTGTTAAAATCATAAATTCTGCTGATTTGTAATCAAAATCTTTAAATTTTTCCTATATAAATAGAAACATTTAACGCTGTTTCTACATAAATTGTGCTAATTTTTATCAAATTTTGATAAAAATCCTTAGAAATCTACTGAATTATTGCTATTTTTCAGCTTAATAAAAAGATATTTTACTAAATAGTAAAAACTTGGCAGATTCAAATTTTTGCTATTTAAATATGGAGCGGAAAAAGATAGAGTGCCCATACTGCAAAAAAAAGACATTTTTGAACATCACTATACTCGACATTACAATTCGAAAAATCATCTAAAAAACAAAGAAATTTATGAAAAAGAACTAAATTATTTGAGGACTTGGGCTAAAGAAAAATCAAATTGCCGATCACCAAAACATGTATAATATAAGAAAAAATGCGTGAAACTAAAGAAAAATTTTAAGGAAAGTAAAAAAGATCTCAATCTATTTAATGATGAAAAAATTCATTCAATAGCTGAATAAAAATTGGCTATCGAAACTAACGACAAAACTAAGTCAGAAATGATCGAAAGAAATTGATGTAAAACGATTAATGAGAAACCTGAAAATATCCATTGATGTAGAAGTTTTATCCTCAATACACGGTCTATTTAAGCAATACATTTTAACAAATTTGAACGACAATTTCATGTCAATTTACAAATATCTTTCTATTTTGCGCCCAGAAATTAAAAGTTTACTCGAAAAATTTCAAGAAACTGTGAAAAATAGTAAAGGATATCTCTCTTTAGAATGCGAATACGAACGAACTTTAGTGAAACGGTGAAACACAAACTTGTCCAATGTACTTTACTATAAAAGCAGACGAGATCTTTGATGTAAACGACTTTATTTCTAAACAATTTAATAAATTAACACATCGAGAACAGACAAAATCATCCAAATCGAGGTTCTGGATGGACATTAAAACGCTGTAAACAACTGATTTTGAGCCTTAATAAACACGAATTTATGAACGCAGGATCATATATCGATTTACCACAAGAGATCAAGGTAAAGAAAGCTTGTGTAAATATCAAAAATGAAGATGACTATTGCTTTATTTACTCTATCCGATGTGCAATTGAAAAATCAAAATTTCATCCTGAACGTGTAAAACAATATGAAAAAATTTGTAAATGACGAGATATTTTCTGGTTTCGAGTATCCAATGTCTTTAAAAGATATACAATTATTCGAGAAACGAAGCACCAATTCCAAGTACAAATATCCAAAAATGTCTATAAATGTCTATAGTTTTGATGAAAAAATTAATATTGTTCCGTTACAAATTTCAGAAATTTATGATGCCGAGTTAGAAATCGATTTATTGTATGTATGTTAAACAAGATGATAAATCTCATTATGTTTTGATAACCGATTTAAATAAACTCGTGAGTTTCTCAGTTATCCAAGCATAAGGAAATAAAAAATTTCTTTGTAGAAGATGTTTAAGCCATTTCTACAAATCTGGAGATTTAACAGATCATTTAGAAATTTGCAAAACAACATGAAAGTTTGTAAGCCAATTATGCCGGTTTCCAGGTCAAACAACAACATTTACTAATTATCAAAAGAAATTTTCTCATCCTTACGTTATTTATATGGATTTTGAGAGCATATTAGAAAAAATTCCGACATGCAAGAACAATCCACAAAGATCGATTACAACCAAGATTCAGAAGCACATTCCTTATGGTTTTACTCTATATTTAGTGTCAAATGTTGACAAATCGCATGTACAAACCTATATGTTATAGAGCAAAAAATGAAGAAGATTTGCCAAATGTTTCCTGCAAAATTGTTTGAAGAAACTCAATAAAATATCAAAATACATAGCTACAAAATATAATTCTAAGAACAAAAAACCTATGAAATTGACTGAAGAAGAAGAAATTTAGCTGTACCAAAATTCCAGTCCGTTTGTCATATTTGTGAATGGTCTGCTTATGATGTTGGGTCAGTTCAGTATGGTTTTACTCCTGATAGTTGGAAAGATAAGAGTTATAAAAAAGTGAGAGATCATTGTCATTTAACCGGCAAGTTTCGAGGCGCTGCTCATGCATCTTGCAATCTGAATTTGAAATTTCCTCAAAACATTCCAGTTTTCTGTCACAATATGTCAAATTATGACACTCATTTGTACATAAAAGAATTGGCTAAACAGTATGGTAATGTTGATTTGATCGCAAACACAGATGAGAAATATATAAATTATTCAGTAAATTCAGGATATGGGTATGAGTTTTAGAAGATGATAAACCAAGAAAGTTCATCAAGTTTTCTTTCGTAGATACGTTCAGATTTATGGCATCGTCTATAGAAAAGTTAGCTAAAAACCTCAAAAAAGATGATTTCAAACATACAAATCATTTTATACAAGATGGTCTGAACGCAATTCTAGATAGACAACCAAATGACGAAGAAGAAATCTTTAAAATTCTATCTGGAAAAGGCATATTTCCTTACGAATTTATCGACAGTATTGAAAAACTTGATTACAACAGAAGAATTGAGAATTCAAGATTTCTATTCACTTTTGACAGACGAGAGCATATCTGAGAAAGATTTTCAACACTACTTAAATGTATGGAACAAATTAAAAGTAAAAAAATCTAGGAAATTACTCCGATCTCTATAACATTCAAGATGTTCTATTGCTCGCTGATATCTTTGAAAATTTTAGGAATATTTGTTTGAATTGCTATAAACTTGATCCAGCACACTATCTAACAGCTCCCAGTCTTGCATGGGATGCTATGTTAAAATTAACGAAGATAGAATTACAATTAATTAGTGATTATAATATGTATTTGATGATCGAAAAAGGTATTCGCGGAGGCATTTCTCAATGTATTAAACGATATGTGAAAGCAAATAACAAATATTTAAAGATTTTGATAAGACAAAGCCCGAAAACTATTTGTTGTACGTCGATGCAAACAACCTTTTTAGTGGTATGGACTTATGCAAAATTTACCATATAACGAAATTCAAGTGGATGGATCCTAAAACGTATACAACAGCAGAATGGAAGAAAGAAACAATTTTGGAACTCACTGGCGACGAAAGATTATGGATATATTTTTAGAAGTTGATCTTGAATATCCAACAAATTTGCATGAACATCACAAAGATTTACCTCTTGCTCCAGAACATTATAAACAACAAACTTTGCACAACTCTTTTAAACAAAACAGAATATGTTGTTCATTCTAGAAATTTGAAATTCTATCTAGAACAAGGTATGATTTTGAAACATGTGAATAGGGTTATTGCGTTTGATCAGAAACCTTTTATGAAAGAATATATCGATTTTAATATTAGTATGAGAACAAAAGCTATAAGTGACTTTGAAAAGGACTTTTATAAGCTTAGTTGAACAACTCAGTTTTTGGAAAATCTATGGAAAATGTAAGAAATAGATGTGATATTAAGCTTGGAAATGAAGAATTTTCAATGAAACAAGCTAAGAAAACAAATTTCAAATGCTTTAACATCTTTGACGACAACTGTATAGCGAGTTCACATGTACAAACAAAAGGTTAAATTTAACAAACCGATTTACATAGGATTTTCAGTTCTCGACCTCTCAAAATTGCTAATGTACGAGTTTTATTACAACAAATTAAAGAAGTTTGATCCAGATTTGAATCTGTGTTACATGGATACAGACAGTTATTTCCTAGAATTGAAACGAGATCCTTTTAAAATTATTAAAGAAAATATAGATGACTTTGATACGAGCGATTATCCAAAAGATCATGAATGTTTCACTACTAAAAATAAGAAAGTAATAGGGAAATTCAAAGACGAACTAAATAGCGAAGTTTTAGAAGAATTTTGTGGTTTAAGATCAAAGATGTTACTCGTACAAATATCTAGACAAAAATCCAGTTAGGTGTAAAGGAATTAAGAGAAGCGTTTGTAAATAAAACAATAAATATCGAAAACTTGAAGAGATGTTTGTTCGAAGATAAAGAAGAATTTAGGGAGATGACTGTAATAAAAAGCTATTAAACATGAATTGTATACCATCACCATAAACAAACTGGCACTAAACGCTAAAGATGATAAGAGAATTGTCCTAGAAAATAAGATCGATACAGTACCTTATGGCTATAAAAATGAAGCAAAATCTGATATATTAGATGAGTTAAATAAACTTGGAAACTTTGACATGTAAATGGAAGATGATTTGATTCACTGCCACAAAGTGTAAGAAAAAAACGAAAAATATAGATTCAAAAATCGTTCAAACTCAAAACGGATTGTATAGAATTGCAGCAAAATGTTCAAAATGTAAGACAAATAAGAGTAAATTTATAAAGAATCCAAATGAAAAACAAGTAAAGAAAGAATCTAAGAATAAGGAAGAAATCGAGATTGAAGCTAGAGAAATTCATGCACCAGTACGAAAAAAGTTTAAAAAGAGAAAAATTATAACTTTAGGAATTGACGATTTATGGGCAGCAGATTTAGTTATAATGTCTAACTATTCGGATCAAAATGATGGATTCAAGTATATGTTAAATGTTATTGATACTTTCTCAAAATATGCTTGGTCAAGAGCTATCAAAAGAAAAAAACGGCAAGGATATTTCAAAAGCTTTCGAAGATATAGTAAAAGATGCCATAAGGGATCAATCACAAACCTCCAAACCTACTTCATACAGATAAGGGGTTTAGAGTTTAAAAATAAAGAATTTAACGATGTTTTGAGAAAATACAACATTAAGATTTATCATACTGAAAACGAAGAGAAATCAAGTATTGTAGAGAGATATAACAGAACTCAAAATGAGAGAATGAAAGTAATTTTTGAGATTAATAAAAACTTTAAATGGATCGATATTCTTCAAGAAATCGTAAAGAAATTATAACGATACTGTTCATAGCACAATCAAAATGGAAGCCTAAAGACGTAGATAAAGATGCAGAAAAAAGAGTTTTTAGAGACGGTTTTTAAGTATGTTCCACCAGAAATTCACACGAGAAACTAAATTTTAAAAGTCAATGATCATGTAAGAATTGTTAGTAAAAAAACAAACATTTTCGAACAAATATAAGAACAATTGGTCAAGAGAAATCTTTGTGATTTATCAAATTAATAACACAGATCCTGTAACTTATAGTATAAAAGATTTAAATAAATGAAGAAATAACCGGAAAGTTTTATGAATATGAATTGAGAAAGTCAAAGATTTTTTCTATATAAATGGAGGCCCAAAAGAAATGTTCAGTGTGCAAAGAAATAAAAGGTTTTGAAGCTTTTTATAAAAATAAGACTAAAAAAAGACGGAATTGAATATTATTGTAAGGATTGTCGTAAAAAATATGAAAGAGATTTATACGATACAATGGAAAAATTAACTTTTTAGAAGAGAAAAGAGTGTCACATTTGTAAAGAAATTAAGAATATTTCTGAATTTAATAATCGACATTATAGTAAAGATAGAAAGGACGCTTTTTTGTAAGGAATGTGCTAGAAGAATTGTACCGAGAAAGTCAAAAGAATGAGACTCATTGTGAATGTGGAAGAACTCTTCAGTGGTTACCTAGTTATCTTCAAAAACATTTACTAAACAAAATATCATAATTCGAGAGTTTTAATAAAATTTATTAACATTTTCATCGTGTAATTTAGATATTCTATAAATCAGTCGAGATTCTGTCATATTTGTGGTAAAATGATTTCCGTTGTATAAGATATTCAAAGATTCTTTCATTTGGTTATACAGATTGATAGAATTTGGTTGGTTCAGTCATCAATGAACAAAATCTCTAATTCAGGATAATTTATTTTTAGATGTTTTAATCGGTTTGGTATTTCTCGTTTCTGAGCTCTGATAACGTAATAAGGCCATTCCCACATGTGATTCTTCTTAATTAATACAAAAACATGGTTGTTTTTTCTTATCAAAATCTTTACATACCACATCTCCTCTTCATTAATTCCATTCGCAATTCTTGATTCTCTATTTTCAATGATTTCATTTCATCTTTAATTTGTAACTGTTTTATTTCATCTTTTAACTGCTTATTTTTCGTTTTCAAGTTTGTACTCGCCATATTTTCTAATTACTCGGTAAAACTTCTTCTAAAACCCAATTTTGAAATAATTCTGCAATCTTCATTTTAGATTTCAGTATTAAAGAATATATGCCCGGTTCATTAATAAAAATAGTGTTTTTTTTGAAAGTTTGAAGGTAAGAACGATTCGTTCCCCCCTTCTGAATCTATGTTATCGAAGCTTTTTTTATATTTTTCTTTAACGTGATCTCTTAATCGCTTTCATCGTATTTTTAAATTCCAATATTTCTGCAATATCTTTTGCTTTTAAAACCAAAATTCATTATTATCATCGACAATTGTAAAAGATATGTTTTGTTTTCAAATCTAAGTTGATTATTGAGCAGATCCACAACAGACTCCATTTAGATAGAAAAAATTTAACAAGCAATTTTTATTTTGAGTATAAAGTCCTGATTCATTGATGAAAAATAGTATTTTTTTTGAAAGTTAGAAGGTAGGGCAATCGAATGACCCACCTTAATTTATTTCAGAATATGATAATTTATCATCATTATCAACATGCTCTCTAACTGCGTGTTTCGTATTTTCATATTCTAGGAATTTCTGCAAACATCTTTAGCTTTAAACCAAAATTCATTATTATAATCCACAATTGTAAAGATATGTTTGTTTTCAAATCTAAGTTGATTATTTATTGGATCTACAACTGTCTCCATTTAGATAGAAAAGAAATTTAACTAGCAATTTTTATTTTGAGAATAAAGCCCAGATTCATTAATGAAAACAGTGTTTTTTTGAAAGTTTGAAGGCGGGGGCGAATCACCCCTACCTTCAGAAGGTATGTTTTTCGAAGCTTTTTTTATCATTTTGGGGTCCATTTATATTCCTTTTTCAATCTTAAATATATTGTTGTTTTACTCTCATTATTTAATAAATTTCCCTCAGAGTCTTGTATAGTTAAGAACGATTTTTTGAATTCTTTTAATATTTTTTCTAATTGGAATATAATCGATTTCATTCGGTTTTTCACTGATTTTTGATCCATAAGCAACATTTGGGAAAAAAGTGTACAAAATTTCAGATTCTTTGTGTAAATGTTCGGTATGATTTTCAAAAACTAGGTTCAAACGAGATTACAATTGTACTTCAATTACATCAAAACGGTCTAAATTTTGGCGTTTTATTTCCTAAATATACCTGATTTGGCTCAATAGTTTTCTTGAACAAACCCTAATAAATCTACAATAATTGCTGAAAACATTATTCTTACTGGTGATTTTATTTGAATTTTATTAGAGAGATAATTTTTTTGCATTTCAAACTTGTTTTCGTCAAAGTTTAAAGATTTATCTGATTGTTTGAATGTTTTCAGATAATTTTTTAAGGGAATTTTTTTATTTGATCGAAAGTATAATATCCTTTGTTTAAACCATAATATTTTGTTATGTTCTTCTCACTAAATCCTATACAATAAGGAGAACTTTCACTAATATTTATTACAAAATTGTCAGAATAAAAACCGCTTAAACCGATGAAATAATTTGATTCTTTCCTCTAAATGAATAGGATGTTCCAAGTTTAAAACTAATTTAGAGCTTTCTGAAAGTCAACTTGAACAGCTTCATTTTCGCAAGCGTTGCTTCAAGATGAATCTTCTATTTAAATGGAGAAATTTTTAAAGCAAAAAGATCAGATAAAACTTCAAACGTTTGAAGAAAATAAGAAAGATCAACCAATCAGATTGTTAATTGTTGGTTTCAAGTGGATGTGGAAAAAACAAACTTTATTATTGAATTTTATCTACAATAGGTTGATTCCTTATTCCAATTTGTATGTTTTTAGTAAATCTTTAGAACAAGACGCCTATAAAAAAATTACAAGAAAGATTTGAAAAATATTGAGAAAAACTTAAACAAAAAAATATCACATTTTTATAATGCTTCTGAGGACATAGTTCCGTTAAGCGAATGTAAACCCAATTCGTTAATCGTTTTTGATGATTGTATTTTGGAAAATCAGGACGTTATTAAGGAATATTTCGTAATGTCCTCGTCACAAAAAATACATTCCTTGTATCTATCTTTCTCAATGCTTTTCAAAGGTTGATAAACAAGTTATTAGAAATAACCTGAATATGTTGTGTATTTTTAAGCAAGATGATCACTATTCGAGAAAGATTTATAACAATTATGTGGGATCTGATATGAGTTTTAACCACTTTATTGAGTTATGTGATAAAATTTGGAAGGAAGACTACGGATTTTTAACTATTAATCTAACTTTGAAGCCTAAAAATGGAAAATATCTGAATAAATTTTCTAATATAAATGCTGCTCAGTGGTCTGACAAATCTACTTGATAAAATATTTGTTACAATTATTTTTACATTATCTTTTACTTTTTATTTACATTATGAAAATAACAGAAAAACGGTAAATCTGTTCACGTTCCACGTTCGTACGTTCCACGTTTTCACGTTTTCGTGTTTACGTTTTCACGTTTCGTGTTCACGTTCTCGTTACGTTTCCACGTGTTTCACGTTCGTGTTTTACGTTCCACGTTTCACGTTTTTACGTTCCACGTTCACGATTTTACGTTTCACGTTTTTTACGTTCCACGTTCACGTTTTTACGTTCCACGTTTCACGTTTCGTTTTTTACGTGTTCCACGTTTCAAAAATTTTCCTAAATAAATGGCGAACGTAACTTCTGAAGAAGCGAAAAAACTTGATCAAATCGAAAAGAAATTAATCAAAGAATTTAAAGAAACAGATTCGAATTGATGAAGAAGAACAAGAATTTATTCAAAAAATTAATCAACCTGTAACTTCTGCAATAAAAAATGTTGAGGGCAAAATTGAAAATGTTTTTAAGCGATAATCAAAATTTAATGAATTTGGTTCCAGTTGTACGACAATTTGCTGATATTTCGATTCCAGAATCTGAAGTAGAAGAGTTTGAATTGCCAAAATTACCATCTTCAACACCATTTAGACCTAGAATCATTGAAGACTCTACCATAGTTGAACCAATAAGTCCTGGAACAACGGATATTATAATAATTGGTAAAATTGGTAAAAAAATTCCTTCCTAGAGTAAAAGATGATATAAATTTTGGTTTGTATTGGGATAAAAAAAAAGAAAAGTTTTATGATTGGAAATTTACCCGTTAATTTTGAGCATAATGATATCATTATTAATGAAGATAAAACATATAAAAGGAACTCAAGGGTTTATGGAGATTATTAACAGGCACTGGATGTTCCAAAAGACGGTTTATATTCTGAAGAAGACTTGAAAAAGTATACAGAAATTTTATGGAAATCTGATTCAATTTACAAAAATAATGATCCATCAAACTAAGAAACCAAAGTTCAAGTAAAGGTAAAAAATATCTCAATTTGATTAAACCAATTTGGGAAAAAAGAATCGAAGGATCAGGTGTGAGAAAATACAGTGATAATAAGATTGAATACAGATATATCGACGATTTTGACAAAACTCGATGGAATTATTAATTATATTTATGCTCAAGGAAAAGGCTGGAAACAACAATTTTTTGAACGAAAAGAAAGCGATTAAAGATTTTATTTCGAACAAACTTGATGAAATGATTGAAAAACCTGATGGAATTAAATATTTAAAACGAGTTTTGCCGGCAATAAGTTCATCTATGATTGAGGGTAGTGGAACTTTTGAATGATTTTATCAACAATTTACCTTTTGAATTACACGTACCAACTTATCAGTATCTGGGGCCTGGCACAAAACTCGAAAAAAAGACTAAAAAGAGGAGATCCTGGTATAAATAAATTAGACCAAGCTGCTATGGAACACGATATTTTTTATGCAAAACATAGAGACACAAATTCCAGACATATTGCGGATATAAAACTTTGCAAGATAAGGCAATGGATCGATTTTTATCAAAAGATGCTAGTTTAGGTGAAAGATTTGTTGCACTTCCAACAGTTGGAGCAATGTTTTTGAAGAGAAAACTAGGAATGGGAAATCGAAGAGAACTTGAAAATTTTAACTATATAAATGGAGGTGAAATGTGAACGTAAATTTCAGCAAAAATCAGAAAGAAAAAATAAAATCCGCTTTTAAGAAGGAAAATACCCGTTAGTATATTCAATTTTAAAATAGATTCAACTAAAAAATGGCGAAGATAAGATATTTTTAACAAATAGACAATACAATAAACTCGAAAAACATAAGAAAAACAATAAAGGAACCAGAATAGAATTTTCTTATTAATCAGTTGAAAGAACTTAAAAATGGTTGGACTTTTGAAAGATTTATTAGATTTTGGAGAAAATATTCCAGTTTGTTAAAAATGTTGTTCCTTATGTTCGTAAAGCTGCTCCAATCGTTAAAAAAGATGTTGATTCCTATTGGTTCGAAACATTTTTAAATTGGTTAGATAAAGAGTTGGAAGATGCGTTACAGGATCTGGATTAGATGAAAAAACTTTGAATTATTACGTGAAATCAAACATTAGAAAAAAAAATTTGAAATCAAACCTTTAACATTCGGGGAATTGGAAGAAATCTGCAAAAATATTAAACATTTTAGAGGAATCTTCATGAGAGATACATTACCTGAAAAAGTTAAGAAATTCGTAATGTGGAATTGTGTGAATTTAGACTCGATTATGGGAAGTGGAACGCATTGGGTTTGTTATTATAAAAATGATAAGAATGCATGTTATTTTGATTCGTATGGAAGAATTGAGGACAAACCACCTATAGAATTGATTAAATATTTGAAAAAATCAAGCGTCTACTACAATGACTCTCAGATTCAAGACTATAAAGATCCCCCAATTTGTGGTCATTTATGTGTTTTTGTTTTTGAATGAACTGAGTAATGGTAAAGATTTTAAAGAAGTTGTTAACAAATTATTGCTTAATAAATATGGATTCACAAAATATTTTTGACGTATTTGGTACACAAATTATTCAAAATGTAGATAATAGTTTCAATTTTGAATTAGTTTGAGAAATGAGTTTGATAACAAGTTAGAAAATTTATTACAAAATAACCTTACCAGATTCAGGATTATGTTTGGCTGTCGAGATTGAAGATTTTAAAGCAGGAATATGATAACATAACTTTGCAAATGTTCCATGAGTTTTTTTTCCAAAATGAAGTTGCTGGATTAAAATAAAAACATTGAAATAAAAGAATTTGAAGATGGTTGCAAAAAAAAATTAATTTTACCAATTTAATGTCTCATATCGAAAAAGCTGATAAAAATTACTTGAAAGGTTCGAAGTGCGATCATAAGTTGAAAAGGAATTATGTTAGTTTGGCTAATAAAAAAAGAATTGTCGGTGTTCGACCTGGTATTGACAAACATGATGTTGTTGTTTAAAGGAAACAAATTATTAAAAACCTCTAGAAATTATCAGAAAGAAAAACATCCGATATTGTTGATCTTACATGATCCGAATAGTTAAAAAATGCCTTAGATTTTAAAGGAAAATGAGAATTAGCAGTGTTAGTAAAGGAATTAATCCGTTCTTGATGGTTCGTTGTAATTGATTCAATTAGAAGATTCCTATTAAAATGTTGTTAATGAACATTAAAACAAAAATTATGAGAATCATAAAGCAGCATGGTTAAAGATTTTTACAACAGAAAGTCTTCATGAAAGTTAGAAGCCAGAAGAAATATGGAAGATCAGTAGACGATGATGTTGGTTGAAATTAATGAAAAACTTACTAATTTTAAAGAGTCTTTTTGAATAAGTTTAGTTTAGATGCCTACGAAATAAAACTTTTTGAGAATATTGGTCCATAAATTTGTTGATTGAATACAATGATTTCTAATGCTGGTCAAATTTCAAAACATTAGAAGAAAAAAATTAATAAGTTGTCGAGGAAAATCTTAATATAATTTTGGAAAATATTGATAAACAGATTTAATGAGATTAGGCGGCTGAAGATGACTAATTTTCCCTAAATAAATGGCGCTCATATACTTGTGTGGAGGATGTGTAAAAAAAGAAAAAAACTGGCAACAAATGATATTAACAATACTATGCAAATATCAATTGGAGTTTAAAAGAATTTCTGGAAAAATGTGCTGAATGTAAACGCTAAAAAAGAGGCCAATTTATAAAAAACTTGAAATTTTTTTCTTAATAAATAGAGGGGATGGCGGGACATTACAGTGCTTTCCGATCTTTTTATAATGCTCAACACGAAAGAGAAGAGAGTTTGAAAAATAGAAAACATTGGGAATGATATATTTTCTCAAAAATATGAATTTATCCGAAGATATGATTGCGATTGTACATTATAATAAGTTAAATTGGTTATAACATCTGCAAAATATTCAAAACTCTGTTCCCCCCAGAGTTCATTCAAGAAAATATACATTATCAATTTAAAATAGATCATATGTTTATGTTCTTGTGTCTCTATCAACAACTTGAGTAATAAAGTTTTTTGGATGAAAATAAAGATACAGTTGATTGGAACAATATTTATAGATAGCGGTTTACCTATCCTGTGCAGATTTTATTGAAATATGTGACCGAATGATCGCAAAATTTAAAGGAACAGAATCCTGAAATATGACGACAGTAGATCATTAAAAATGACCTAAAAATTTAATATCTTATTCTTATCGACTGTTAACATTAATCGAGAAAAAATGAATCTTTCTATACATGATGTTTAAAATTTCTAAATTTTGTCTTATTAAATGGTGGACTACAAAAAATATTCTAGGTGATATTGAAAGGGGGGGCGGATGTTTAAAAATTTCTATCCAATTTTAAGTAAACAACATTTGAATGGAACCGAATAAAAGAAACTGAGTTTATATATTGAATTTTGGAGATAATTTTTGCTCGTGAACTTCCAGTTTTATATTTTCTGGAACTTTAACAAAAACAATGGATGGTCAAGCATATCTTGGAACTGATAATGTTAGATTAATCGATAATTTTTATATACAGTTTTTATTTTCTAAGATTGGGAAGAGTAAGAAAACACACATAAAATTGATAGAAGAAGTCGAAAAACTGATGGCCAATTAAGCACAAATTAAAGTGAAACTATTTGTTATTCCAAAAGTTGATGTATTTTTCAAACAGTTTTGAGATCAACTTTTAAATTTGGACAATTTGAAGCGGTCGGTGATTATTAGCACATTTCGGCTCTAGGATTCTTTGAAAATGTAAATTTTGTGCAATCTATAAAGGTGGATGTTTACATTAGGTTTCATAAGAGCTGAAGACGATTGATGTGATTCTGAAGACTGCAACTGGAAAGTGTATATGCTGTTGATGGCAAAAATTACAATTAACGAGTTTTTTCATTAGAGTTCCGATGATTTGATTACAAAAACCACGAGTAAAATTCAGTTGATTGATGAAATTATATAAATCTCCAAAACATATCACGTATTAAATTTTTTTTCTAGATTGGGCAATGTATTTGAGCAAAAAAGGTATTTCCGGAAACAACTTATTCGTTCGATATCACGAAATAAATTTTTATAGAAATATCTTCCAATCCCAAGTTCGTTTATTCATAGGTTTTCAACAGATAGACAGAATAATCAAGGAAAAAAATCCTTCAAAGTTTGATAGTTTGAATGTAAAAAAAATATCAGAGTAAAATTGAATGGTTCTTATCTATCCAGATGAATTACAAAATTTAAAACATTTCCGTGTGGTCTTTTCAGAATCATGTATCAGATGTATCAAGATTTTAAGAAAGTTTACTAACAAAAATTATGGAAATGTATTACATATCCCAAAGAATTATATAGCAAATTAGACCCATTTATGTCATTGATTACAACAAAGAGTTTTGACAAATATTTCTAGTTCAAAGAACGATATAATTTATCAATATGGATTTTTCAAAATGCTGTTACAAAAACGCGATTTGTTATGTGGTTGTGGTTTCTGAGAAATTTTTAGCCTATGATGTGATTAAGAACGATATTAAAGAAATTCAGTAAAAAAATAGTCTGATTTTCTGTTGAGCGGAATGTTAGCATATTTCATTATTTCCGTTTATAGATTTTTTCATTTAGATTAAAAACAGCTTAAGAAATTAGAA
>NW_025785547.1:0-18911 GCF_021130785.1 Homalodisca vitripennis
ATGAGTTTATTTTATTAATAAAGCGCGGAAAAAATAGAGAAGGAAGTAAGATTTGTAATTTATACATGTAAAATATGATCCTGGGGACAATTTTGAAGAGTTTCATACTACTCAGTAACAGAAGTTGGATCATACGAGTTTAAGCAAATCCATTTCAATAACTCTATATTAAAAAGAGTTTGTTTAGTAATAAAATAATGATTCGCAGAATTGGTAGAATCTAAATGCCTCGGAATTTAAACTAAAAAGGAGGTAGGATTCATTGCCTGAATAGAGGAAACACCCTAATAAAGAAATTATAAATAATCTCACAGTTATAACGGGACGTGATAACGACGAAATAGTGGCGTAATATAAAATTTTCTATTAATTTACTTAAATAAGATACTATTCAGGTATAAAAGAATTAGAAACTTCTTTAGTATAAAAATGTAATACATTTATCTTGATTCTAAGGCTTCTAAGGTATTAGTCTATAATAACATAGCCATCGACACGGTAATAAACTACTGTAACAGGTGATGAATGTTGTATAAATAATAAAAAAAATATTGACTTTACACAAAATTTCCTGTAAAAATTATATTCAAATGACAGTGGCAAATTGGTTATAATCGACCACTGCATTATAATACATATACTACTTATAGATTTAATATAAAATACCTAAAAATGCGTAATTATTGTTTTTGTATGTGGAAACGGTTTATGTAATATTGAGCTTATATAGATTAATTTAAACATACAAATAAATATATAATAGCATAGAAAACCAGTAATTTGCATACTAACGTGTAAAAAACTGACGACTTCAGAGAAGATATAGAGCAGAAGATCATAGCAAAAAAAAATTGCCATTAGCTAAATTTTGGATCTCCAAACCCTTTACCTATGTTATCTATTCACAAATTGCCTATTAAACTTAATTTAATAGTCATTCACATTCAATAATGTAGTGAAAGTAATGAAGCTTTGCCAGAAATTTCTCCATAACTGTACTGTAATCTGTAAATGTTTCCTCTATGCTGTAAAGCAGGAATAATAGGAACGATAATGGGATAGTTTTAAACAAAGTTTATGGATGCTAACCCGGTAAAAATAAAAATATCGTTCTACCTGCATGTAGAGCAGAATGATTGAATAAACATGAAAACCAGAACCATCGAACAAATAATTTCAGGTTTAGTTAAAAAAGATAGTACTAGTTATAAAGGCTAGATACTGACAACATCAAACTTACACATCTTATTGACATTGGATGCCGCAGAAGAGGCCGTCTGCCGTCTTATATATAAGACGAATAGGCTTACGTTCACGCTTAATTTTACGGTCTCAACGAATCGTCAGACATGTCCACTTGCTAATACCTTTAGACGGATATCAGACTAAAAAAGGATATATTAACAGTTGTAATGAAAAGCTGCAATGAAATTATGTTGTTCGTCTGCAGTGTTTTAGAGAAATGAATTATTATTATGGGATACCATTGGATGAAATAATTTTTTAATTATTTGTATACCTCTGTAATGGATGGAAAATCGACTACCAATTCGTAGCGTTTTAAATCCCTAACAATAAAGCAGCACAAACACTTGATTCCATGACTGTGATACAGACATTGATATGTTCAATGGTGAACGAACGACTATACGGCAAGACAAACACGAACAAGGAATGGCAAAGATTCAAAGGATCTATTCATGCTGTCATCGCAACTGGGATTTCGGCTTTCCGGAGGCAGTCTAGATATTATTACGACTGTAAGGAACGGGACTATAAGTCTTTTGTGAAATATGTCATTCACTTTTCTATGCCCCGATGAACATAATTCGAGGCTTGCGCTTTGTTTTGTAGCAATATTTAAAATAGTTCAATGAATAGCCCTCAGTTTAAACACTATTAAATAGGTGAGTTTTAAAAGGCCCACGTGAACGGTTTTAAGGGTATAGAGGTCCTCAATAACAAAGCAAAGTAAAATTGTTTACATTTTTTAAGTGTGTAAGGAATGTACACGTAATTGTTAGTGTGTGCAATCGGGAAAGATTTCTTTATCAGAAAAATTTACGTATTTAAGTTAAAAAATCTATGTTACACACATAATTTACGTGGAATAGATCCCTCTAATTAACAACTTCAGTGCAGAAAGCAGGACTGAATACAGCTCACAGCCCTAGTAATGCACCAAAATGATGGCCACTGATAATTTTTTGGCTGCAGTCCGCAAGGGGATAACTCTGACAACAGAGCGCTAACCCAGCGGATTGTTTTTTCTACGCCTTCACACACACTATACGACGCACCAATGTTACGTGTGGCTCCCTAACAAATGATGCTTTCCTAAACTTAATTTAAACAATCATATTTTTTTACCATCCATTAATAATACGTTTCCATTCGTGATATAATGCATTAATGATCTAGTATTATAATTATCACAGGAACTTATTCGAACTAAAATAATTCAGATGTTGAATGAGACTTAAAATTTTCAGAAAGTTATCTAGAGTATACGCATAATTTTCCTATCAGTTTTGTTGTTTTTTAGATTGCAGGGTAGCTTGACATAGGTAAGCACTATTGTTCCTTAGTCTCACAAGCTCTTTTCAAGTTATACATAGTTATTTTTAAAAGGATTATATATAGGTATTAGAATATAATAACCTAAACTACTTGCTAACTACCACCCTCAGTTCCGTTTTCCTTTCCCGCCCGCTCTTGAATTAATGTTTCTAATCAACACTAACATTTGGTCTAAACTGAACTTTAAATCCCATTATTCTTTATACACCTGGGTTGCTACAAACCGCTTCTTCCATTTAATACTCGCTGTTTAAAGGGTTTTTACAGAATTACAAAACTTAACTTTAACAAATTAAACATAGATAATAACTATTGCGTTACTATAACATATTTTTTAATCTGCTATTTATCAGAGGCTAAGCACACATATTCTCGTTATATTTTGTCGAACGTTGATAAATCACTAGTCTAATAGTATAATAAATCAATAATTGATCAGATCAATCAGTTAATTGGGTGGAATCAACCACAACACCAGCTCGACTCGCTGCACACAGACATGTCCGAATCAGATCAACTATGCATGAGGTATCAGTGTCATCTAAAGCGATTTTGTATTTATTGAAAATTATTCATTGACAATGTCAATCCACCCTTTGTATGCTTAGGAAAATGTTTACGCAGTTTAATTATTGCTATAAATGGTTTGTAAAATTTATAAACCGGGCCTTGAATAAAGTATCAACACCTGTTTATTACTACAGATAAGACATGTACATTTATATGACTGCAGATGAGATAATATAATTACGTGACATAAAACATTTAATAGAAGAAGCAATAGTTTGTTACATACAATATATTCATGTTGTATAATATTTAATTAAATAAGAATATACTTGGTCATGTAACGCAACTATACTATGATTTACCAAAGATCACCTGGAATTGTGATGCGTGTTTTTGTACGCATTACCCGCAAGTTTTTTTTGCACAAAAAGTCATTTTTCATAAACTCACAGGCACAAGACCATTTACTATGAAAATAAATGTATATAATAACATTCAATATCGTACACGATGATATTTGAAGACAACGCTGTTTTAGCAAGCTAAAATTTAAATGCGTTATTCCATCGAAAATTTAAAATGTGATGTAGAAAAATATAGGACTATTACAGTACATACACGCAACCGGAAGCCTTTGTCCTAATTCCACTTCTGGATCCACGATCAATAGCAAGTGTATCTAAATGTATATGGGCACTCGTTACAATTAATAACTCAATAAAGGGTTTCCCCTCACTTCCCTTATCAGCGTACACAACATTATTGTTACACCTTTTGCAAACTATATTATAATTTGCCATTTGAATTTAGAGTCAACTATCTCTTCTGGTGCCTTTTTTCCGATATTTTTTTCATATCCGGATTATAATGTTCACAAATTAAATTAAATTTTTTTAAATAAGAAACATAAGAAAATCTTTCATTCCTACACAAAGTATAGACAAAATATCATTTCATTAAAAAATGAGGAATTTAAGTGAAAATATCTGACTTGGATTTACCGAGTACAGATTTACTTAAAGTGATTTCTGTTAAAACTCTATACATCTGTAATATAACCGACGATAACTACAGTTTTTAACTGAAAGAAATTAGTAAATGAATGAAAAAGATATAACGTGATATAAAATTATATTTATCTTTAAAACAAAAGTATCAAAAAAAGAAATTGAAATTTTATAAACCAATGTATCGATTTAATTTAATAAAATATATTGCATATACACTCTAAGCACATCTTTAAGCGAGTCTATTTAAAATGTATTTAATGTATAATTTTATATGTCTACACGTAATCACAGCTAAAAAGAAATGTTATTGTAGGAAAATGTATATAAATTTTAATACATCCTATTATAACGTGTGCACACAATCATACCAATGTATGCAATACTTCCATAAAATTATTACTTATGGATCTAAATGTTGTATTACACAGCAAATTCCAATAACACCCAAAACAGGATATCCCATGGTATTATTGTGGTTAATAACGTTTCAAATGCAACGTCGAGTATCTAAATAAATACAGTGTATAATATGTATATCATATTATATCACTAACCTTATCAAGGTACAATATTTCAGATGCAAACGAGATGTATCCTTTACATATCGATAAACTAATACATATCAAGTATTTAGATTTAACTCTTCAGAGAACGCCTTTCTTCTGGTTTATAGTACTTATTCAGGTTATTTATTATGCGTTACGCGGTTGCACGGGATTTTATCCACTTAGATTTTATTGTGCAGAGAGAAAATATCATCAAATAATGGATTGTTATGAAAGCAATAGTGCTAAACAAACTATAGAAAGCGAGTAATAAGTGCAGTACCATATAGAACAATCGGGCTTTTTTCCAATAATTACTTTTTAGGATACATAATTGCCACTTTTTTGAGTGGCCTTCATATACATTGTAATAATGATAGTACTATGTTCTAAAATTTAAAGATAGTTCAGTAAATTTAAAAATTGTTATTTCAAGATAAAAGTTGTTTTTTGCAAGCGGAATATAATTTCCTGTCGTTTTTATTCTGTAAAAAAGTAGTACATTTAACTATATTCCCATTCAGTTAGGACTTTTTGCAAAAATAAAATGTCATTAAAGTTAAAAAAAAATTACTATCAATTAGTTACCAGTAATTTCCATTGCTACAAGCAATATCTATTTGATTGATCCACAGCAATGCTAATATTCATAGCAACACAAGCAGTGGTTTAATCAGTTTGAGGCTGTTTCTGCTGAGGCTTTTGAAATTTAATTAAATTCAGTTCAAACTTCAAAGGCCGAGGTGCAAGGCTAGCGTTTAGTGTCGCGCATACAACATTAATGTCTCCATTTGAAAAAAAAAAAACCAAAACTCTTAATATATTCAAGAGGGTTAATCAATAATTTCAATCTCTCATTTAAAGAAAATAGGATACCAATGTTTAGTAAACAATAAAATAATTGTGTATTTGTGCCATATTTACTACAGTCTTTAGCACAATTTTTAAATAAATATGTGATCAAAACAATATAATAAATTTAAAGCACCAGCAAAACAAACTCACTCAGGTTAGTTTTAGGTTAAGCATAGTTGGAAATATCTTCCTTAGCTTCCACGGCTTGATAAAACCATACATTGTTTCAGCTTTGTTGCCGTGGAATATTTAATAAACTTCCGCTTTAGAATGTAAGCTTCACTAAGTTGTGATAGAAGTTGGATTTTGCTTCACGTAGCATTGAAAAGCTTCAGATTAATTGTTCGAAATCTATATATATATGAATACTTCAATTTTTTGTATTATGAACAAAGCAGAAATTAATTTTTTGTTTAAAAAATATAACAATCGTAATTTGATATATTCAAAAAATCTAGATAATTGGTAATCACGATCTTAAAATTTTTTATAGGATAGAAAATGGAAAAAGAATACAAATCAGTATTGTTTAATAATCTGATAATCCAGTATAAATTTGTAAGGACCCAATTCTCATTACGTTATGGCGATCACATTGTTTTTCGTATACGACATTAAGTTTGAAAGGATACATAAGTAATTGTTTTACATTGTATTTTACGTAATAATTACGTAATTTAAATATGTAGGTAACTGTTTTCTTGTTTTTTATATCCATATTAAGTACATTATTTTGTATTTTATTTAGTAGCTCAACCCAGTTGTATGTTCTACTCGTATATTACTGATATGATTGACAAGGGTTGTTGATATAACTATAAAACGTAATGAAATATATTATAACACACATATTCCCCATTGCAAAATGCTTAATATTATTTACATCTAAAGTCTAAAATATATTATCAAATGAAAACCACATATACTTATCCGTGCGAAAGCCACCTCTGGCCAACGTGTAACACTCAGAACCACCTTGTCGCGCACCTTTATCTTGTCTTTAAACACGAAAGGATGGAATATAACATATATTTATTTTCTAATAATATCACAAATTGTGTAACTCTGTCACGTGGGTTACTCTATCAGTGATCACCTTGATTATATTTGATGAGCATATAAGCGACTCGTTTCACTTATCATTAGAAAAAGTCTGATAACATTTGGTTAAATAAATAAAGTAATTTAAAAGTCTACCAATAAACCTAAATACTCACATTAAAATAGAACTAATAAACCGAAGTTTAAGTCCTTCAAGGTATTATAATACGTATCGTATCATATCGAAAGAATTGTAAAGCTAATTAAAATTCATGTTTTAATGCTTACTCATTTCATAAATAATGATTAAGATAATAGGAAAACACCATACTGGAAAACATATCAGGCAATAGCATATATAAATACTTGCTTAGTTTTCTATAACTGTGGAAAATATACACGGAAGTTATTATTTTTGTATAAAAACATTAAAAAGTAACATTTTGAACTGAAATAAAGCGTAGCCTTCAGGTTGTACTTGCATGTTGCTGTTCCTCTAGTGTTATTCTTCTGTCCATTAATCGTAAATGAACTCCTGTAGCAAACATCTCCTGTCATTTGTCTTGGTAATGATGACGTTCCACTTGTTTTAATTCTGCCGTCGTCCTTAAGTAGACATTGTTCTACTTTCTCTATCACAATGAAACTCATACAATCTGATCAACGTGTTATTTAATTTCCCCCCAAAAAACACGTATGTTATGTGATTTCATAAATAACTTAAATATCACTTATTAAGCAAAAATATTATAACAGTAAATCCCTAGTAATTTATTTTTAAACAACCAATACTATATAAAATTCTTCACTGTGGATGTACACTTGCGAATTTACACTTTGAGTGGGTGATTAAATTTAAAGAAAACTTTAACTTTGGTGGCCTGAAATATTTGATAGGTTGCAGTTTATTTTATTGTAATTCATTTGTAGATTTGTATTAATTATGAATGTAGTACTGATTTATTCCACAATACCAACCACTTTATTAAGAGGTTTTCTATGTTCTCAATTCATTTTTTTATGTCAGTTTTTTCCGTTTAGCCTCGTTGGCCTTTAAGACAAGTGATCAGTCCACATTGATTATAGTTATGGTAAACGCTCAAAAATTGAAGAAAGGTCCGTGGTTGGATACTTCTATTTCCAAACACTTCACATAGGAGTAAAAAAATAAAAAAAACTGTTGTATTTCAAAACAATAATATAGTTTTAAAGAGACTTTTTAAACCTTTATACTTGTACTTAAATACATTAAATTTAAAAAAGAAGTCGTCACCAGGGTTGTTCTTGATAGTGTTTTTTTTTGAGATTGAAATGTAAATATCCCAAATTAAAATAGTTTTTAATTTAAATTTTTTAAGTTATTATACGTGCTTGAAACCAACGTTACTTCAAAAAGGTGTAATTCTATTGATATATGTTCAATTAAACAACAAGAATATTGTTACTCTTTGAATTGTATATTTTAAAACAATGTAGGAGTATACCACACAATTTATTTTGTAACTGGTTTCACTGAATTGTTTGATAACTTTAAAATCTATAGCTAATTTAATTCTTGAGAAGTCCGGAAACAAATATTATAGACATATAGACAATCATAATTAATATAAATGCTTACTTCATTAGGCAGACAAATGAGATATTCTGCCAAACTTTTGGGTAAAATAAAGCTTGACCAAACTTCAAAGTTAGACATAAAACCATCATAAAATTTACATTCCAGGTATATTCCACTATTTGTTCATAAAACTAGGTGCCATAATAGTTAACAATTTGTCATGTGTCATAATTTTACGTGTTTAAACCTCTGAAGTGAAATAATATAAGATTCGGCGAGTTGGGGAGGATACTGCAACGCAAAAGTGCACTGTAATAAAATGTTTTAAAGTATTTAGAACACGAAATTTCGACTCCAGTAGTTTTTTATTTTTTCGTCTACGAATAAAATTTCACATTTTGAAACTTCATATTACTGAACTTAGTTTGTTTAAAAACTTATTTTATTCTGGTAATATCTCATCGCCATCACATATATAAAATAAAAAATACCAACGTACAAATATCCGCCAACTCTCAAACAAATTCAAAGAGGTTTAATGCTCCAATATCTAACTCATGTATTATTCATATACAAATTAAGCTTCGTGAAAAGTTTAAAATCTGTAGATCAGTTCGTTTTCCGAGGTATCATACTGCAGAAAGATACACATACGGACTGACCGAATTGAAATTTTTAGTCATAATGAAGATATTTTTAAATATAAAATGTTGTTATTCAATATTTTGCGTTTTATATAAATTTAATTGTTTTTAATGCTATTGATTATTCTTTAATTAGTTTTCTGAAGGAAATGCAAACAAAGTTTATTCACTTGAAAATGTTTGTATGATAACAGAAAAAAAACAGACCATGTAAATTAGCAAATCGTATTTGCATAGTGACAATATACACGTCACGTTTGAGAGACTGTTATTGCTCTTAAAGCTTGTGCATAAATTGTATAGGAGGGATTGTACGGTGTTGATTACTGACAGAGCTTTAGGTCGTATGTCAAAACTTTGAGTCTTTTGTGGAAATATTAATAAAACACATCAGTGTATTAAAATGCTCACACTATGCAATTAAAAATAAAATAAATACATCGTCAATCACAAACATTAAAATGGATTAGTTATAAAATAAATAGGTTTATCTTTCTACACAAATAGTTTTTATGCTAAGGTTTTGAAACATTCCGAATTTCATTAGTTTAATGTTGATTGATTTAAACTTGGTCTGAAAATAACTAGTTTAACGAATCAACTTTACCTAACACAAGTTGAATATTCCCTTCAATATCCTTATAAATATTCACTTGGTCCCACTGATGCGCATTACAATCAATACTTTAAGCAATAGTTGTTTCATACTTATATTATGAAGAGTATAACTAATAATACATCTGTCCTTAAGATACGTTCCATTGATAATTTTTTTTCCACATTTTTCTCGAGGTTTGAACTCTACATCCAAACATAACTACGATTATAATTATATTATATTATACAGGGCTATTCATTTCCAACATATCAATCTAGCATGTATCGTAACCTAAATTCCACTACTAGAGCCTGTCTAACACTGTATCTTCAACGAGATCCAAGAATTTCTTAACGATGCTGATGTCAAAGTAATTCTGCTCCAACTGTCCAAATAGAGTGTTGTACATATCCTAAAGGCTCTCACGATCCAAAATAATGCTATGCAGTCCTCCTTGAACTGATTATACAGTCTACATTTAGTGATTCATAAGAAGTTTTATGAATTTTAAAGCGAAAAAGGATAAGTTTATATCGTTTAAACATTTTACAGTAATGAATTTGATTGTCCAATTGCACAAAAATTCGCATTCCGGTATTGCATGTCTCCGTATATGCATGTCTCCATCTTTTAGAAGTATCATACATAAACAAGTACCTGCACAATAATACCAAAATTGCTGCTTCATACTGAAGAAAAATATTTTAACTGCTACAAAATAGAATGAAAAGAGAAGGTAATATATCAGTTACAAGCGAACACTTCCAGTAGCAAAAAGAAATTAATTTAAAAATTATTCACTCATTTATAGTAAAGCATTAGTGTATTTTACGGTAACGGTTTATTACGTTATGTTTTTTTATTTTTCGCTGTACGCCCTCTGTGCATTATTTCAAGAACCAACTGACCTGTACGATTGTTTGAATCTTAATTTCTATATAAGAAACATCTAGAATGATATGCTGAGTCTTAGCGAATACATTTACATTTTTCTTGTGGGTTAGTATGATGAAATCATAAAATAAGAAATAAAGCTTGTAAACTGGCACAGGTACAAGAATACCAAATTTCAAAATGTGAAATTTTAAGATTTAGAATTTAAAGCTTTTGTTACGTTCCATGTGTTACTAAGAGTCTTATCAATACTGCTTTCTGTTTGTATGTCTGTCTACCTTCCTCTTTGTATGTTTTCCACTGAATATCTTACGAAGGAATTGAACTATGTACACTAAGGCCACAATGGAACATGTTTGTAATAAAACTTAAATAATCTATTTCTAAGTGACATATTTAGTAAAATCATTATTGGTTCCGATAATTAAACTAGTTAAACATTATTGTAGACAAATTGCACTTTACGTATAGAATATTGTGTCATTGAATATATCACATAAAATTATAATTGTTAATCAGGAATTATTATAGTAGGTATTTAAATATATCTACTCCGAATCATAAAAGGGAGTTATCATTAATTAAATAAGTAACACGCTTTATAAATCAAAGCAATGAAGAATTAACCAACCATGTGACATTTATTCATAAGATCATAATGCTGGTTGGATGGAACAATAGTGTTGTCTTAAGAGCTTAGGCTGAATAGCGTGTGTGTCATTGCGAGCTGTAAAGTTGGGAAATGGAAATATCATGTATTGTGTAGTGTTTCTGAGTCTGAATTACCGCTCTCACATATATATATATAAAAGGACCGCAATAAACAAAATCGTTTTAAAGTGTGATTTTAAACACAAATACCTCTTATGTTAGGGTTTGGAAAATGTATTATTCAGGTTGGAATGAATTATATATATATATATATATATATATATATATATATATATTTATTTAATTTCACAGTTAAGTTAATTTTTTGAAGCTAATCAAGAATATACATGTAAATATAAATGTAATATTTACTAAATTAAAAATTGTAATATTACATTCTGTGGATAATTTATTTCTCAGTGTGAATCATCATTGTACTAGGACATCGAGGAATTGCAAAAAGAATATAATTCGTTTAGGGATTGCAACCTTGTTTCTTCATATTTTGGTTATTGGTATGTACAAAAATACAATTATTCTTTCTTTTGGAAGAACGAGGCATAGATATGTGTTCTATCATTGTAAGTCATAATAAAATTGAAAAAATCAAATATAGTTCTTATACCTGCAGCCTTATCTCAAATCCTTGACGTTAATCTTTCTGGACATATTTTATTTTATATAAGGGTGTCTCAGGTCATCGGTCCGTGTTACAATGTGTGTCAGACAGGCTGTCCTCACCTAATAAATATATCTATTATTCAGAAATGACGGGCATTAACTTGTATGGATAGAGCATACTGTGGCCGACATGCTATCTAAATGTAAACAATGTAATATGATTCTGAAATATCTCTTCATTCCAATTAACTAGGTATACTTGCAATTTCAAGGTTGAATGGACCAATCTCTACATTAAATAAATATTCGTTCATTTTTTTATTATGTCAAAAGGTGTATGTTTTAATACCATTCCTAAGATTTCTTCTGAAATGAAGCTTAGTTATTTTCAGAGTTTATGAAACACGGTTTTAAAAACCAATTAAGTATAACTTCTCACAATGTATGATTTGTTGGGAAACTGTACTGTATAAACAAGCATATAAGTGGTACATTCAAACTTAGATTTTATTATACGAAGTATTTTTGTGTGTGTAGTATTTTACAATAATAGCAGAAAGGTTTTGGGAAATACACGAGGGAGCGGAAAATAAAGGGAATATTTGGCATTTTGCAGTTAAAATTTTAAAATAATTCACCTATAAGATTCGTAATTAAAATTAAGACTTTAAAAACTATTTTATTTAAAACTTTTTAAGCATCGCAGTGAAACCGTTACATCGCCGCTTCGCACACCCACAGCAAACATCAGGGAAGCGCGTGCCCATGGCGGCGAACGGGATGCCGGATCAAAACTAACTATGTAAAATAAGAACACCGTGGTCAGTATACTCAGGTTCATTCACTAAGACAAAACATAGGCCTTAAATTAACCAAGTAGGCTATAAGGGGGAGTTATGGGCTAAAAGACCCGAAGAACGTTACATCTCTCAGAAAGGCTTAAAAAATTTAGTAAAATGAACCTTCAGCAGTCTCTCTGGGTTTGTTTACAAAAAACTACATAACAAGTGACACAAAACAAACAATATTGGCTGCAGAATAAAAATGAACTGTAACATATAGCCTAGGACTGGTCCTCACTGAGAGACAGAAAATTAATTTAAGCCGAATAGAAAGGGTGAAAACTAATAAAAGTGTAAGAGAAATAAATTGAAAGCCAATTTAAAAATTTAGTTAACAGCCAGAGGTACTAAAATTTAATAAAAAGCAAAACTACAATTTGGAAAACCATGTGCTCTTAACCTTCACAGTTTGAAAAATAAAAATAATCACTAAAATTTAAAAGAAAGCAAAACTTACTCATCAGTGAGGGGCCGTAAACTTAGCCGCACATGTCAGAAGGAGAACAGCTCAGCAAAAACTAAATAAAACACTTAGTTTAAACAAAATTTTAAACTGGAGCTACTCCTAACTTGTACACCACGGCTCGGAGTCTTTGCCACTCTACCGGAAAGGCCAAACGCCTTCAAAAGGTCAGTGGGCTCTGCAGCCAATAAACCACACACACATACACTATATAAAACACACATGAGCCGGGGAGATATAGGTATTGAACCGGCTCAGACTCCCCCCCCAAAAGGAGGAACTCCCCTCTGTTAATTTCTTCAAAATGAAGAACCAAACGAAATGCCTCTCCCCCCCAATGGTTGAAGAATTATAAACCGGAAACCCTGAAGTCTGCAGAAGGGAAAACCAAGAAAATCCAGTTGGAGGCAAGAAATCACTCCAAGAGTTGCGTGGGTACAAAGAAGAAAACAGGAACCTTGATCAGGAAGAAAGAGCAGAGGTGATCAGGCCTCTGGACCTAAAACCCTCCCGCACAGACTAAAGAGAAATCACGGATGACTCCGGCAAGGCTTCAGATGGGATATGTGCGCCTTCCTGAAAATCTTCCCGGACTGAGGATCTCCCAGTCGGGCAGTCACCGGAGTCAGAAACTTCAAGATGCGGTGGGGACCAGTCCACCTGTAGCAAAGTTTAGCAGCTCTTTTATCCACAGCCGAACTGACTGGGTGAGCCTTGCAGTAAACTAGATCCCCCACCTGGAAGGGATTGGCAATACGACCTCGGTTGTACTTCCTCCTTACTAACTCCCTAGCCCGAATGAGATTCCGCCTGGCTGCCTCCCAAGTGGCTTTCACATTGGGAGTACCAGGAGGTGGCAGAAGATCGCTAATTTTCCAAAGGTTCGCCAAAGGGTTGTTTGGCGGAAAGCCAAATAATAACTCGAAAGGTACCGCCTTGTGACTTTCATGCTGGGCCGTATTAAAGGCAAATTGGATCCTAGGTAGTTGTTGATCCCAGGTGGTCTGATTTTCCGCATGAAAGGCAATGAGAGCAGATCGAAGATTGCGATTAAACCGTTCGGCGTGAGAAGGCTGAGGATAGAAAGGGGAAGTAGTCACATGGCGGATTCCGTGCCCAAAGCACATTCTTTTAAAGATATTGGAGACAAAACTGTGAACCATTATCGGAAACTAAGGTGGCGGGGATTCCAAAGTGTTGAAAAAAATTGTTACGAAGTGCTTGCACCGTGAGCTGCGCGGTAGCACTCCGCAATGGGAACAACCAAACAAACTTGGAGAAGGCATCCACACAAACAAGTAGGAACTTATTTCCGGACTTGCTACGCGGGAGAGGCCCAACATAGTCAATGAAAACCTTCTCCAAAGGTTTTTCCGCCACCTCAGATGACAAAAGACCCAACTTGGTATTTTGAGCGGGTTTGCTTAGCGAGCACAGTTCACAAGAACGTACTCGAGCTGCAATATCCCGGTCCATACCTTTCCAGATGAACTGATCCCTAATCTTCGCGATGGTCTTATGAATTCCTAGATGTCCGCCCACAGGAGAAGAATGAAAATACTGAAAGACCATCGGTACAAGAAAGCTTGGCAGCACTAACTTAGGTTTTCTCCGCTGCTTGTCACGGCAGCATAGAGCACCTCGGTACAGAAAATAAGGAGGGTGGGCACCTCCGTTTTTAAGCTCATTGATGATAGCAGTCAGCTCGGGATCCTTAAGTTGGTGTGGAAACAATGTCCGAAAATGCCAGAGGAAAAGTCTAGGAGCACGCCACAACATGGCGGCTCTGATAAATTCTGGTGGTCGTTGGGTAAGTGATACATGCGTGACAGAGTGTCCGCTATGATATTTTGGGTGCCTCGCACGTGCTGCACTGTGAACTTAAGTGCAGAAATTTGGACTACCCAGCGACCAATCTTCCCGAGCTGACGGGGGTGGGCAAAGAGCCAAGAAAGTGCCTGGTTGTCGGTTTCCAACAAAAATTCTTTATGTTCTAGGTAACGCCTGAACTTGTTAATTCCAAACACGACTGCCAAACATTCCAGCTCATAAACAGAACAACTCTTCTTCTCACAAGGGGTTAACGTGCGTGAAGCATAAGCTATGGGCTGCCGGATACCATCTACTTTTTGCGATAAAACAGCAGCAACGGCTAAGGAGGAAGCATCAGTTTGCAAGACGAACTTACGACTGAAATCAGGCATAGCCAAGACTGGAGGCTGCATCACTGCCTCTTTTCAGCTGCTCAAAAAGCAGTCTGTTGCGCTTCACCCCCCACTCAAAACTTGGCACCCTTTTTTCCTAAGAGAGTTCAGAGGGGCCGCCACTTCAGCAACATTGGGGATGAAACGACGATAAAAATTTATCATTCCCACAAAACGGGCAATCCCCTTGGCATCCTTAGGAGGAGGAAACTCCCTGATTGCCTGGGTTCTCTCTGGATCAATACAAACACCTCGAGAAGAGACAAGATGACCCAGAAACGATATTTCAGGCTGAGCAAAACTCACCTTTTCAGGATTGACGGTAAGGCCAGACTCTCGCAGCCTAGTTAGAACTTCCTCTAGATGAGTCAAGTGCTCCTCATAACTCTCACTGTACACAAGCAGGTCATCCAGATAGTTGAACACGAACTTAAATTTGACATCATGAAAGATAGAATCCAGGAGTCTGGTGAGTGTTTGGGCCCCCACAGCCAAGCCCATTGGCACTCGGGTGAACTGGTACAAATTCCAAGGCAACACAAAAGGCAGTGAGAGGTCGAGACTCGTGTTTTAGAGGAATCTGATGGTATGCCTGATTAAGATCAAAATGGAGAAATACTTGGCCTTACCAAACCAGTCGAAAGCAGAATGCAAATCGGGGAGAGGCACGGAGTCAATTTCTATCTGAGCATTGAGCTTTCGATAATCCAGGACCAATCTGGACTTCCCATTAGGTTTCGGCACTAGAAACGCTGGACTGGAAAAATTTGAGCAAGACGGCTCGATTACCCCACTCTTAAGTAAATCATCAATCATATTTCTCAGAATTTCTATCTTGGGCGGAGCAAGCTTATATGGATGGGAACGTACAGGACGGGTGTGTCTATAAGACGAATCTCGTATTCCCAAGAGATTGGTCGTGCCAAGTTTGTCAGTTAGGACTTCAGGAAAACTGGAACAAAATCTGCCTTATGTCCTCAGCCTCTTTTGGCGTAAGATGTCCTAGTTGGTCAGGAGGAGTCAAGCTCTTATCTTCCATCTCTAAGGCAGCAGTCCCACGAGACTCGACATCTGAAAAGGGAACGAGCACCCGCCTGGCGTAAAGCAAAAGAAAACATGACTGGAGGCCAAATCCAAAATCATGCCAGTTTTTCCGATAAAAATCTGCTCCCAAGATGAAAGGAAAAGTCAAGTCCTTAGGCCACCAAAAAGCTGCAATCCCAAGAGAAATAATTAATTTTGATATGAATCTGGGCACTACAGATAATAGGTAAAGGTGTGCGTGAAGCAGTCCAGCAGATAAGTGAAACTAGGCTCAACCTGCCGTATTAGCCCAGAGGATTTTTAGATCTTCAAAAAAACGACAAAGAAATCAGGCTGCGTGCTGACCCAGAATCAACCAGGGCCTTCTGCACCACATTCCCCACAAGTACATCCAGTTGTGGGCAGGTGGAGCGGGCAGCCCTTACTCCCTGCGCAGCCAGAGCAGCAACCTCCCCTCTCGGCCAACGATGATAACTGTCCCCAAGTCTATTTCTTTCTGTTCTGTATTAAACCAGCTACCCTTTTACCATCAAAATTAGGTACATATTTGCCCTCAAAATTACCTTTACGGCACGAGTCGGGCTTTACTCGTCGCAAGCTTACTAGTTTTTTTTTATTAAGTGGACAAAACGGTTCTAATATGTCCCACTTGCTTGCAGCCATAACAGGTAGGAGGCTGCCTACGGGAAGGAGCAGCTGCTGGCTCAGACTGCACCGGAGCATGGACCGGCCCCGGAGGCAAGTGAGGAAGATGCCCTCGACATGGCCTCCCTTTGATCATCCGCATCCTGAACCCCTCTAGAGATGATGGAGAGGCGGTCCAAATCCGCAAAAGATGCGGGACGGCTACAAAAAATCAAACGGGAGCGTTCTTCAGGTTTAATGCCCTCCAAAATAAGGCTCACCAACTCCGTTTCGCTCAAGCTCAAGCGCAACACCCGGGCTACATCCCGTATCTCCCCGACAAAATGGCTCAACGTCTCGTCTGGTGCCTGAGGACGGTAAACGCGTTCCACCCGCAAGCGCTCCCTAACCCGAGCAGGTACAAAGAACTCCAAGATCTCGGCGTGGAACTGGTCAAAGGTGGCACCTCTCTTAAGGCAGTCTAGAAGGCGATCAAAAAAGCGGCCTTAAGGAAAACTGCGCTAAAATCTGCATAAGCATGGCATCTGTCATACCAGGAAATTCTCTTAGCTTAAAAACTTCCAGAAGGAAATGGATAAGTAAATTAGTGTCAAAGTCCATCAACTCTGGGGAAGTGTTGTAAAACACTCCCCAAAGGATGAGGCAGTTTGCCAAAGCTAGAAAAGGAAGGCACAACTATTGATGATGCCTCACCAGCCGCTTCAGGCAGGGCCACTACCCATCGGAGACATAGTAACTCTGGGAGGCTCGAAAGAAAGAGCCGGTGGATGGTTAGGCAAAAGTAATGGTAGTAGTGGGAACCTCCGTTGGAGTGACAGCGGGTAAATAGTACCCCCTTCTCTTTCACCGAGCGCACCTCACTTCAAACCATCTAAGGCTTGTTTTAATTTATTACTGGCCGAATAAAAGCCCAACTTTTAATATCAGATTCTAAACTAGGAGCTAACATAAGTAAAACTATTCTGTCACGCCAATGTAAAAAGCTGAGATGCCAATCTAGCCTTTGCTGACCCGGACATGGGAAGTGACTCAAAATTAATATCGTCTTCTAATTCCTCCATTCGGGTTTTACAAAACTCAAATTCTGTGTTAATTTGGAACTCTGCATTCCAGCTGCGGTCCAACGCTATACAAGCCCGTAATTGAGCTCTTAATGCCCTCACATCTCCCTCGGGCTTCTGTCCTCTCGCCAGGACCTCAAAAACCAACTCGGGCTTGCGTAGATGTTCAGGCACCAGGGGAAAACGCCATACCAAACAATTAAGACAAATAAATACAACAATAAACAACAAAGCGTACGCAACAATTACTTAGTAACCTAAGTGGACTCAACTCACAAAAGGCTTACACTGACGAGGTCCAAGTGAAGAACTCAACACCTGCTACCTAATAGAAGGATACCCTGCAAATATACACTAACCACAACCTACAAACACAGAAGCAATAAATATAACAAAACAACACATTGATAGGGGAGAAGTAGAGTTACAGTTAGATAAATTTAGCGGTTAAGCAATTTAGAGTCACCTGCTCCCTGCAAAGGGTAAGTCTGCAGGAAGCAAGACACTAAACCAATTCCACCCGGTATCCTGTGCTAGGGCGAGCTCCTAACGAAAAAAAGTTGTGTACTCTAACCTCCCCCTATCCTAACACTAACCTACACCAACAAACAAAACCAGAACTGAGAGACAGCTGAGAGAGCAGCGAACCCCGCTCTGCTACCATTGAAACCGTTACATCGCCGCTCGCACACCCACAGCAAACATCAAGGGAAGCGCGCGCCCATGGCGGCGAACGGGATGCCGGATCAAAACTAACTAGGTAAAATAAGAACACCGTGGTCAGTATACTCAGGTTCATTCACTAAGACAAAACATAGGCCTTAAATTAACCAAGTAGGCTATAAGGGGGAGTTATGGGCTAAAAGACCCGAAGAAACGTTACATCTCTCAGAAAGGCTTAAAAAATTTAGTAAAATTAACCTTCAGCAGTCTCTCTGGGTTTGTTTACAAAAACTACATAACAAGTGACACAAAACAAACAATATTGGCTGCAGAATAAAAATGAACTGTAACATATAGCCTAGGACTGGTCCTCACTGAGAGACAGAAAATTAATTTAAGCCGAATAGAAAGGGTGAAAACTAATAAAAGTGTAAGAGAAATAAATTGAAAGCCAATTTAAAAATTTAGTTAACAGCCAGAGG
>NW_025785548.1:0-20038 GCF_021130785.1 Homalodisca vitripennis
GGCTGAGCGTTAGTCTATAGCGTGCAATAGTAGAATAGGGACAGAGGAATTGATTTTATTATGTTCACAGGACACAAATTTACCCTCTAAAAAAGGCCCATAGTGCTGTGTCACCCTCGTGTGTTCATTAACCCCCGGTAATATTAACCCCCCCCCCCGGGGATTTCCTGGTAAGACCTGATAACCTCCTGAGTACATTCAACCCCCTGATGTGTTAACCCCCTGGTAACATTAAACCCCCCCAGGGAATTTCCTGCCATGACCTCATGTCCGAATTTTACCAGTCACCAAATCTCTTAACCCCCCCCCCCTGGGAAGATCCTGGTATGACCAGATAACCCCCCGGAGACTTATCCCCCGGTAACGTTAACCCCCCCTGGGAATTTGTTCATATGACCAGACAATATCCTGACGAAATTAAACCCCCTCTTGTCTAACCTCCTTAACATTAATCACCCACCCGAGAATTTCTCGCCTTGACTAGATAGTCTCCTGGTGATATTAAACCCCCTGTTCGACTTAAAATACTGCCTTGAGGTCGGTTTTTTTATTATGTTTATTACTAAACAATTCAAGATAGCTGACCCGTGCAGACTTTTCTCCGAGCTCATTTCTGGCTAAACCATAGGTTCGCAGCTAATCAGATCTGAGGCACAATCGAAAGACAAAATTAAATTTCCGACAAGAAAGGTCCAGTCACTTTTTGTCGTATCTCTAACGGTTTTAAGCCGCAAAATGCCCTCAAAGTCAAAAGTTTGATTAAAACTGGAAAATTCCGGATAAAATAAGTCTAATACTATGAATTCCGCTTACCTCAAATTTTATTAATCCCCATTGTCATTTGAACTCCTCCTGAGTACATAACCCTGAATTATTTAACCCCCCGGTAACATTAAACCTCCCTAGAATTTCCCGCATGACCTTATCCCGAATTACCAATCACTAAATCCCTCTTACCCGAATTTGCAAGCGTACATCATGGGGGCCTGGGGGCGTAGCCCCCAGCGAGCCGAAGGCGAGTCTAATATACTATACAGCCGCATGTGTAACTCACTCACTGATAATGTATACAAATTCTAACCTACTTCTAGAAGTGCTAGAAACTTGAAATTTGGCACGCAGGTACCTTTTGCCGTATAAAACCAACAGGAAAATTCTGAAAACCGGGATTTTTTACTTTTAAACCCCTCAAAAAAATTCCTCAAAAATCGCGCATTCTTTACCCCTGCAGGCATTTCTTGTAAGCCTGATAGCGGGTGAACCGTTTGAGAGACTAGCTTCAATCTGACGAAAAATCGTTAGTCAGGAATGAAGTGAACTACAAAAAAGGTCCAGTGACTTTTTTGGTCCTATCTCGTGTGGTTAAGCGACAAAACGCGGGAATGTTTGACATTCCAGAGATTTTTTTGCTTAAAATAAAGTTTCGAGGCCTAATAGTGGCCGAAACGGTAGGTCGTAGCTCAAATCTGATTGACCCATCAAATTAGCAAATTGCGCGATCTACAGAAAAGGTCCAGTGTAACTTTTTGCTGTAATCTCCAGTGGTTTCGGCCGAAAAAACGTGATTATGTGGCAATTGTTTTTGTAATTTTTACGTGAAACTTTTGTTTTCGGGCTCGATAGCGGCGAAACCATTGGACGGAGGTCGAAATAAGACAGACGTTGGAGTTTAGGAAATGAGGTAATCTACAAAAAATGTGCCAGTAACTCTTTACTCTATCTCCATTGGTTTGGCCGCAAAACGTGATTAAGTGAAAATATTTGGAAATTTTCACCTAAAAATTTACCTTTCGGGCTCGATAGCGGCTAAACGGTTGGTCGTAGCTCAAAACAAATTTTAAAAGGATTTAAGAAATTGCGTGATCTACAAAAAATGTTCAGTAACATTTTGCCCTATCCTCAAACGGTTTGGCTGCATAACGCGTTTTAAAGTATTGATTTTTTAAGTTTTACGTGATATTTTTAAACTGCCCAGTGCAGCCTTTTGTCCTAAGCTCTGTACTGCCTAAATTATAGGTCGTAGCTTAAATATGATGGCATAATCGAAAGACAAAATCAAATTTCCGACAAGAAAGTTCCAGTCACTTTTGTCGTATCTCTAACGGTTAAGCCACAAAATGCCTTTGAAGTCAAAAGTTTGAATTAATCTGGAAAAGTAGATAAAGTTGGTCAATTTTTCACTCCCAAACCAGTAATCTTAAGCTCGGACATAACATTTCCCCGGTAACATTACCCTCTGGGAATTTCCTGGCATGGCTATGTTAACTCCTGAGCAACCCTATAAAATTGGCACACACGTGTGTCATTATCCCCGGTAACATTTACCCCCCTCCGGCGACTTCATGGTATGACCAGATAACCTCCTGAGTAAATTAAACCTCCTGATGTGTTAACTCCCCCGGTAACATTATACCCCCCAGGCAATTTCCTGGCATGACCTCACGTCCGAATTTTACCAATTTACCAAATCTCTTCACCCCCTTGGGAAGTTCCTGTTATGACCAGATCACCCTTGATGCCCTTAACCCCCGGTAACGTTACAAACCTCCCCCTGGGAATTTCCTGGTATGACATAATGTCCGAATTTTACCTATCACCAAATCATTCTTATCCCCGAATTTGGCTAATACCCGAAAGGGGGCCTCAGATAACCTCCTGAGTAAATTAAACGCCCTGATGTGTTAACCCCCCTGGTAACTTTAAACCCCCCCCCAGGGAATTTCCTGGCATGATCTCATGTCCGAATTTTACCACTCACCAAATCTCTTAACCCCCCTTGGGAAGTTCCTAGTATGACCAGATAACCCCCTGATGTCTTAACCCCAGTTAACATTAAAACCCCCCCTCAGGGAATTTCCTAGCATTGCCTCATGTCCGAATATTACCAATCAACAAATCTCTCTTATCCCCGAATTTACAGGCGTAAATTTAACCGCTCATCCCCGAATGTGCAAGCGTACATCATTGGGGGCCTGGGGGCGTAGTCCCCCAGCGAGCCGAAGGCGAGTCCCTATATATATACAGCCGCATGTGTAACTGACTGACTGACTGACTCACGTATTACTAATTCTAAACCTACTTGCCAGATGAGTTAGAGACTTGAAATTTGGTACACAGATAGCTTTCCACGTGTAACCACCAGGAAAATCCCGAAAAGTGAGAATTTTTCATTTTCAACCCCTCAAAAAAATATCCCAAAAAAATCGCGCATTCTTCACCCCTGCAGGCATTTTTTGTAAGCCCGATAGCGGCGGCGAACCGTTGGAGCTAGCTCGCGATCTGACGGGAAAATTTCATGGTCAGGAATGAATGAAGTGAACTACAAAAAAGGTCTAATGACTTTTTGCTCTATCTTCCATGGTTTAAGCGACAAAACGCTCGAACATTTGAAATTCCAAGAGATTTTTTCGATAAAAATAAATGTTTCAAGCCCGATAGCGGCCGAACCGTTGGTCGTAGCTCAAATCTGATTGACCCCATCAAATTAGCAAATTGCGCGATCTACAGAAAAGGTCCAGTAATCTTTTGTCCTATCTCGATTGGTTTGGCCGAAAAACGTGATTATGTACAAATTTTGTTGTAACTTTTACGCGAAACTTTTGTTTTTGTTTTTGGGGTCGATTCGATAGCGGCGAAACCATTGGTTCGGAGGTCAAAATAAGACTAACGTTTTATTTAGGAAATAAGATGACCTACAAAAAAGGTCCAGTGACTTTTTACTATATTTCCCTTTAGTTTGACCGCAAAACGCGATTAAGTGAAAATATTGGACATTTTCGCCTTAAAAATTTACATTCCGGGGCTTGATTAGCGGCTCCTAAAACGGTTGGTCGTAACTCAAAACAAAATTTTAAACGGGGATTTAGGAAATCACGTGATCTACAGAAAAGGTTCAGTGACTTCGGGAGTTTGCTGAGCGTTAGCTAAGCGGTCAATAGTAGATAGGGACAGAGGAATATTTATTATGTTCACAGACACAATACCCTCTAAAAAAGGCCCAAAGTGTGTCATTACCCCGGATAATATTAACCGCCCCCCCCCGGGGATTTCCTGGTATGACATGATAACCTCCTGTACATTCAAACCCCCTGATGTGTTAACCCCCTGGTAACATTAAACCCCCCCAAGGAGGAATTTCCTGCCATGACCTCATGTCCGAATTTTTACCAGTCACCAAATCTCTTAACCCCCCCCCCCCTGGGAAGATCCTGGTATGACCAGATAACCCCCTGGAGGACTTATCCCCCGGGGTAACGTTAACCCCCCCTGGGAATTTGTTCATATGACCCAGACAATATCCTGACGAAATTAAACCCCCTCTTGTCTTAACCTCCTTAACATTAATCACCACCCAGGGAATTTCTCGCCTTGACTAGATAGTCTCCTGGTGATATTAAACCCCCTGTTCGACTTAAAATACTGCCATTGAGGTCGGTTTTTATTATGTTTATACTAAACAATTCAAGATAGCTGACCCGTGCAGACTTTTCTCCCTGAGCTCATTTCTGGCTAAACCATAGGTCGTAGATCAGATCTGACGGCACAATCGAAAAGACAAAATTAAATTTCCGACAAGAAAGGTCCAGTCACTTTTTGTCGTATCTCTAACGGTTAAGCCGCCCAAAAACGCCCTCAAAGTCAAAAGTTTTGGGTAAATCCGGAAAATTAAACTATGTATACATACGTCCTCTGACTTTGGTTAAACCAAATTCTTCTTGTCTCCAAATTTCACAACAATAACTTAACTCTTCTACCACATCAATTGATTAATATTATACACCACACATCTTTTGGCTGAGCGTTAGCGAAGCGTTACGACCGTAAGAATCTCGAGAACGGATACATAAAATTTGGAAACTTACACGTCTGAATTTAACCAATCACCGAACTACGCTTATCCCCGAATTTAGCCAACACCAAATGGGGGCCTGGGGGCGTAGCCCCCAGCGAGCCGAAGGCGAGTCTAATATATATACAACCGCATGTGTAACTGACTGACTGACTCACGTATACTAATTCTAACCTACTTCCAGATGAGTTAGGAGACTTGAAATTTGGTACACAGATAGCTTTCCACGTGTAACCACCAGGAAAATCCCGAAAAGTGAGAATTTTTTCATTTTCAACCCCTCAAAAAAATTCCCAAAAAATCGCGCATTCTTCACCCCTGCAGGCATTTTTTGTAAGCCCGATAGCGGGCGAAACCGTTGGAGCTAGCTCGGATTCTGACGGAAAATTCATGGTCAGGAATGAGTGAACTACAAAAAAGGTCTAATGACTTTTTGCTCTATCTTCCATGGTTAAGCGACAAAACGCTCGAACATTTGAAATTCCAGAGATTTTTTCGATAAAAATAATGTTTCAAGCCCGATAGCGGCCGAACCGTTGGTCGTAGCTTCAAATCTGATTGACCCATCCAAATTAGCAAATTGCGCGATCTACAGAAAAAGGTCCAGTAATCTTTTGCCCTATCTCGATTGGTTTGGCCGAAAAAACGTGATTATGTACAATTTTGTTGTAAACTTTTACGCGAAACTTTTGTTTTTGGGGTCGATAGCGGCGAAACCATTGGTCGGAGGTCAAAATCAGACTAAACGTTTTATTTAGGAAATAAGATGACCTACAAAAAAGGTCTAGTGACTTTTTACTATATTTCCCTTAGTTTGACCGCAAAACGCGATTAAGTGAAAAATATTGGACATTTTCGCCTAAAAATTTACATTCCGGGCTTGATAGCGGCTCCTAAACGGTTGGTCGTAACTCAAAACAAATTTTAAACGGGATTTAGGAAATCACGTGATCTACAGAAAAGGTTCAGTGACTTCGGGAGTTGGCTGAGCGTTAGCCTAAGCGTCAATAGTAGATAGGGACAGAGGAATATTTATTATGTTCACAGACACAATACCCTCTAAAAAAGGCCCAAGTGTGTCATTAACCCCCGGTAATATTAACCCCCCCCCCGGGGATTTCCTGGTATGACCTGATAACCTCCTGTACATTCAACCCCCTGATGTGTTAACCCCCCTGGTAACATTAAACCCCCCCAGGGAATTTTCCTGCCATGACCTCATGTCCGAATTTTACCAGTCACCAAATCTCTTAACCCCCCCCCCCTGGGAAGATCCTGGTATGACCAGATAACCCCCTGGAGACTTATCCCCCGGTAACGTTAACCCCCCTGGGAATTTGTTCATATGGACCAGACAATATCCTGACGAAATTAAACCCCCTCTTGTCTTAACCTCCTTAACATTAATCACCCACCCAGGGAATTTCTCGCCTTGACTAGATAGTCACCTGGTGATATTAAACCCCCTGTTCGACTTAAAATACTGCCTTGAGGTCGGTTTTTATTATGTTTATACTAAACAATTCAAGATAGCTGACCCGTGCAGACTTTTCTCCCGAGCTCATTTCTGGCTAAACCATAGGTCGTAGATCAGATCTGAGGGCACAATCGAAAGACAAAATTAAATTTCCAACAAGAAAGGTCCAGTCACTTTTTGTCGTATCTCTAACGGTTTAACCGCAAAATGCCCTCAAAGTCAAAAGTTTTTACGAATCCGGAAAAAAATCTATGAAAAAGGTCAATTTTTAAATCCCTTGTCATTTACTTAATGTCCGGACTTAACCAGTCACCGAATTCCGCTTATCCCCGAATTTGCAAAGCGTTTACTTTGGGGGCCTGGGGGCGTAGCCCCCAGCGAGCCGAAGGCGAGTCTAATATACTATACAGCCGCATGTGTAACTCACTCACTGATAATGTATACAAATTCTAACCTACTTCTAGAAGTGCTAGAAACTTGAAAATTTGGCACGCAGGTACCTTTTGCCGTATAACCAACAGGAAAATTCTGAAAACCGGGATTTTTTACTTTTAAACCCCTCAAAAAAATTCCTCAAAAATCGCGCATTTCTTTAACCCCTGCAGGCATTTCTTGTAAGCCTGATAGCGGGTGAACCGTTGGAGCTAGCTTCAATCTGACGAAAAATCGTTAGTCAGGAATGAAGTGAACTACAAAAAAGGTCCAGTGACTTTTTGTCCTATCTCGTGTGGTTAAGCGACAAAACGCGGGAATGTTTGACATTCCAGAGATTTTTTTGCTTAAAATAAAGTTTCGAGCCTAATAGTGGCCGAACGGTAGGTCGTTAGCTTCAAATCTGATTGACCCATCAAATTAGCAAATTGCGCGATCTACAGAAAAAGGTCCAGTAACTTTTTGCTGTATCTCCAGTGGTTCGGCCGAAAAACGTGATTATGTGCAATTGTTTTGTAATTTTTACGTGAAACTTTTGTTTTCGGGCTCGATAGCGGCGAAACCATTGGACGGAGGTCGAAAATAAGACAGACGTTGGAGTTAGGAAAATGAGGTAATCTACAAAAATGTGCCAGTAACTCTTTACTCTATCTCCATTGGTTTGGCCGCAAAACGTGATTAAGTGAAAATATTTGGAAATTTTCACCTAAAAAATTTACCTTTCGGGCTCGATAGCGGCTAAAACGGTTGGTCGTAGCTCAAAACAAATTTTTAAATGGATTTAAGAAATTGCGTGATCTACAAAAAATGTTCAGTAACATTTTGCCCTATCCTCAACGGTTTGGCTGCATAACGCGTTTTAAAGTATTGATTTTTTAAGTTTTACGTGATATTTTTAAACTGCCCAGTGCAGCCTTTTGTCCTAAGCTCTGTACTGCCTAAATTATAGGTCGTAGCTTAAATCTGATGGCATAATCGAAAGACAAAATCAAATTTCCGACAAGAAAGTTCCAGTCACTTTTTGTCGTATCTCTAACGGTTAAGCCCACAAAATGCCTTTGAAGTCAAAAGTTTGAATTTAATCTGGAAAAGTAGATAAAGTTGGTCAATTTTTCACTCCCAAACCAGTAATCTTAAGCTCGGGACATAACATTTCCCCGGTAAACATTACCCTCTGGGAATTTCCTGGATGGCTATGTTAACTCCTGAGCAACCCTATAAAATTGGCACACGTGTGTCATTATCCCCGGTAACATTTACCCCCCTCCGGCGACTTCATGGTATGGACCAGATAACCTCCTGAGTAAATTAAACCTCCTGATGTGTTAACTCCCCCGGTAACATTATTAACCCCCCCCAGGCAATTTCCTGGCATGACCTCACGTCCCGAATTTTACCAATTTACCAAATCTCTTCACCCCCTTGGGAAGTTCCTGTTATGACCAGATCACCCTTGATGCCTTAACGCCCCGGTAACGTTACAACCTCCCCCTGGGAATTTCCTGGTATGACATAATGTCCGAATTTTACTATCACCAAATCATTCTTATCCCCGAATTTGGCTAATACCCGAAAGGGGGCCTCAGATAACCTCCTGAGTAAATTAAAACGCCCTGATGTGTTTAACCCCCCTGGTAACTTTAAAACCCCCCCCAGGGAATTTCCTGGCATGATCTCATGTCCGAATTTTACCACTCACCAAATCTCTTAACCCCCTTGGGAAGTTCCTAGTATGACCAGATAACCCCCTGATGTCTTAACCCCAGTTAACATTAAAAACCCCCCCTCAGGGAATTTCCTAGCATTGCCTCATGTCCGAATATTACCAATCAACAAATCTCTCTTATCCCCGGAATTTACAGGCGTAAATTTAACCGCTCATCCCCGAATGTGACAAGCGTACATCATGGGGGGCCTGGCGGGCGTAGCCCCCAGCGAGCCGAAGGGCGAAGTCCTAACTTAACTATGAGGCTCTTCGAATCAGACAAATATCCAGAATTTATTAATGTAAGAGGTTAATAGATTTGTGAAACAATTTTATTAAGATATTGTATGATAGTGGCCGTTATTTAAATTCGTGGCTGTGCTTATTTTTTTGTTCCTCGGTCATTGACACAATTATATAGATCAAATGTATATTTTAATAATCCTTAAGCTCTTCTAAAAAGATAAAAAAACCTAAGGTCTCATAATATTCTGATACCTACTCAAAGATTTTCAAGATGGAGGGAGTTTAAATTTTTTTTTAATGGAATAGTCTTGAACTACTAATCCCCAAGGAAAGAAAAACTTACTGTTTTGTAATTATTTGTCATACACAGAAAGAATAATCTATTACTTTAGTAAGCGTTTTTTGACTTCATAGAGGTTTAGGACAAGCGGTTCATATGGAGTTTTTTTGAGGACAATAGTAGTATGCATAAATCATAATATTTCTGTATATTATAAGTGTAACTTGATAAAATGTCGTATCTCTTAAACTGGCTTCAAACCCCAAACCTAGGTTACGATGGAAGAAGGAACATAATTATTGTAGCAAATGTCCATTAAAACTTAGCAGCTACATTTGTGCTAAGATTTCATCTTTGGTGATTTCAACAATGCAGCGAAATTAAATTTTAAACGTTTGGCAGGGCTATTCGAATTTTAATTAAAATATAACCACGTATATAGGTTGAATTTTGGATGTACTCCCCCCCCCCCTACTGTTTGAGTCTATATTTCTTCTGATGCCGCGACTCTCGGAACTACCCGCCGGATCATCATGTTGAGTATCAAGCACCTTCATTTTGGTTTTAAGTTCAATATTTTCGGCCTCCATCTTGGATCCATCCAAATTATTGGAATTTGTTATTGTTTAATTTTAAAGGTGGTAGGCTTATTGTGATACACGATTTTCAGTCGAATTTTTTTCAATCTATAATTTTTCCTCTGAGTACGGTGCCACATTCCGCATTGTTTTATATTTAATTGTTCAGATAACTATTCAAAAAACATAAAAGTTTATAGTCAGCACATTATGCATCAAGTGACACTACATTGAATAATCCTAATAATTACAAATTTGTATCAACTCGGGTACCTTTAGTTAAGTAAATGTTCAAATCAACCGACTTCTTAACAATAGTAATATTCCATGTCCACACACTCTGCCATACTATGTTGAGAAGTTATTTTGAAAGTTACAAAACTGTAGAAGTATGTCTAATAAAAAGTAACTTTAAACATTTTAATAACATTTATTTCAATGCTTTAGGGAATTTTTTCAGTCTTTGTCCAAATACTCAAGGATATTTTTTGAAATGTTTATTAGCCATGATTAAAGTACCAATATCACAAAAGAACGAATATAAAGATATTAAAAAAGTCGGGTTTTGCACAAAAAATAGAATAGAAATTGACGCGAAGGTACTTGGATTTACAGGCTTTCTCAAATTCTATCTAACCTACCCCTTTCCACGGAAACAGGATATTTATTCTTGGGAGGTCCATATATTTACTGTTAGAGCTAGGACTGCCCATGACATTCAAAAGGATCATGCGGACCATAAAATTCTGCTTGGAACAAAAGCTATTTGTTATATAGCGTTGGTCATCTAGGATTAAAGTGGGAAGTGGGACAGCAGTAAATATTTATTACCGCAGTCTTGGACTGGGTCACAAATTCTCAGATCTACGTCAACCAACTGATGTCACCCACCCTGCTGACGGTCTCCTACGCGGAAACAGATTTCATTCAAGAGGTAGACCTTGCAGACCTACTACACTTGACGTGCTGAGAACTCACACAACACACATTTTTTTTTTTTTTTTTTTTTTTTTTTTTTGTTGTCCCAAATCGCAGATATGCGAGTTACTGAACTAATTTATCATGATCGACATTGGTCATAATACTGCCAGGTCTAACTACACTAAATAATAAAACCCCCAGTGATAAATACTCTACTGTTAGCAATTAACGGTTATAAAAAAAACACTTAAACCTAATCAGCAGCCCTTTGTCACATTAAAGTATTTTTCAAATAACTTCGGTTAATTATGTCCATTAAAATATTATTGTATATTATTTTTTTAAGAATAATAACAAAAACTTCTTACCTTTGTATCGTCCCTAAAATTATGGTGACAATAACGGCTTAAGCATACTTTTCGGGGGAGGTCGTTGTATGGTTTGGGGGCCGGTTAGAAAGTTAGAGGCTTTCCGTTTTGGACCGGATGGCTACGATCAGCAACCTTTCTTCAGGTACCTTAAGTTCCCTAGTTAGGCAAAAGGACCTTTTTGGATCAAAAACAGATAAACGATCATTATCTCTGCACTCAAGACTTCCTTTGTGGATACAAGATTGGGACGGTTACCTACCTAAAGGGGAGGACACAGGATCATCAGGCGTTCTCAAGCAGTAGCATGGACAGCGAGTATGAACTGTTGTATACATTCAGTATTGGAAGTGAGTTTTGAGAAGACTATTGGAATGGGCTAACAAAGACTCCACAACTAAAGCATATTTACTACAACAGTGGAGATAAGATCGTCCTGCTTAGTCAAATAAGATATTCAGGAGTGTTTAGAAATATGGAACGCATTTCCCGATTGAATAATTAAGGTTGATTTCTAACAATGTTATTGAAATTATATTATAAGGCTAATTACATTCTCTCTCTCTCTCTAGAGAGGTTTACGTAATAAGGCTGTATTGTAAGTTACCTACATAAACTTTTGCCTGTTTAAATAACAATCAAATTTTCATTTCATTTCATTTCATTTCTCATTTTTTAGTATTTGTCTGTGGACTAACTTTGCCACTTTTTACTTTTCCAAATCTTATATAAGTAGCTGGTTCCTCTCTAAATTCCTCCAGAATCAGGTTTCAACACCAATATAAAAAACCTAAACTTAAAGCGCAATGTGAGACCTAAGTAGGCAATGAAGTACACATCTAATTTTATACCTCGTCTGTTGCGTACCGAGTATATAGTGCTATTAATATTCTTCTGGTAATATCATTAGTAGGTGAATAATTGTCTCGATCATTGTGTTTGTAGTAATTTAAAGAATAACATTCGTGAGTGTAATAATTGGTAAGTGTACTTTATTAACTTGGGACATTAATTGTTAATTTTGACACCCGGGGTTGACTTGCCGCGCATGGGGCCTCCACCACAAACGAATTGTATCTGTATGCTAGGTCTCGGAAATAACTTATAGGAGCTTCCATCCCCATCTCAAGCTTGGAAGTAGAAGTAATCAATGAAACAATCTATCAATTGGGAAAAACAAATGTTATGTTTATATTGTAAGGGTTTTTTTTAAAACCACAAAAATGCACGAAATTATGTTGTAGAACGTACAAGGTCATTCTTACGTTATTGGCAGGAGCTTGTTTACAAATAAGTGAAACAAACCTTATTCCTATCTCTAATTCGCAATTTTTTTCTAAGAAATTACACAGGAAATCTGTAGTCTATCTTTTGAAGGTTATGTTCCTCTGATACGTTTTATGTTTATTTTGACCTAATATTGTAGGTCATGGATTAGTTTTAGTCATTTACCTGAAGAAAATCAGATTGAAGATCTCAAAAACGTAAGTTTATATTTGATTGTATTTAATCAACTCCTGATAACAATAGGCCAAATGGTGTACCGGAAAACCCTGTTTCATTTCGAAAAAACCTCTTACGAGTAGAGATCACGAAATATATTTGGTAGGAAACTAATTTATGTTCTGTGAAATAATAACAATCATGTTCTAGCCAATACCGAGAAGGCGGTGACATCACCAACAATGCACAGTTTGTGTGGCTGGAGTTTCAGTCTTCCATAATTTACTTTGCCAGAGTTATTTTGGTGTTTGTTAAGTAATTATTGTGGCTGTAGTGACATTTATGGCTTTGGTGTGTGCTTAGTCCCATATGTGACTCATGCAGAGGTTCTGTTTCATTTTCATTTCTGCTTGTAAACTAAATCAATACATGAAATGATATTACTTCATAATTTCATATTGTTATGTTAGAAAAATATTTACCATGGCTACCCTGACGTTATATTGAACAGATATGAAAGCTATAACCACATTGAGTACATGTGTTTCAAGTTTATTAATAATAACTTTGAAAGACAAATATTTTGCATTCTGTGATGTTAAAAATCATGTTGTGGTATTTTTCATTCCCTTACTACAATAACACACAGCAGACCTGCAGAAAAATGTTTCAATGTTTCATGTTAACGTTAAAAATTAAAACTATCTACCACACATTTAATAAGTTTATGTAGGCTATGTGTATAAAACCATATTGAATTTTTTAATTTATTTCAACATTTGTGCTACTAATTTTGAAAATACAAGTTACATTTCACAATAACATAGATGTAAGTAAACCACAGCTTCATAATAACTACAAATATTGGGAGAAATTTCCTCTGAACAATGTTGATCATAGCAGTATTTCAATGGAGAGTAAAACAATTAAAAAACTCCTACATTAAAATTTAAATTGTGTGAGAAAAATCTAACCTTTCTCAAATGCTTATAAGCTTTCTGTGTTTTTTGTCATAGCTGAGCAAATGCGATTATTTATAATTGTTTCCCAAGTATTTGCAAAATCTACACCAGTGCAGGGTGTTAATAATTGCTACAGTGGTTGAGAAGGACAACAATTTACATTAATACTTTAGTAATTTTTCTGCTAAAGTTTTTAATTCAAGAATTAATATATATTTTTTAGCTGTGGTTATTACTAATTGGCTATGTGTTAGGGAAGCTTATCACTCAAGAGAATAAATACATTTCTAAACAAACTGAGTAACAATTCATATGAGATTTAACATAACCACACCAATTTGATTCATAAAGTAAAAAGAAAAAAATACATCATTAAAAATTCGGTCATTTTTAAAATTTGGCAACAAGACTTGATTTTAGTGCACTCTTGGTTACAGTATCCTCTGTAGCTCACCGGAACTTTAACTATTTTAATACTGATATGAAACCTAATGTAATGAAAATGAATGTATTCATGTGGCAATGTATCTTGAGAAAGATTTAATCTGTAGACTTAAAATTTTGCATGAAACTTCATTTTTATATAGATAACAATTATTTTATATGGTGGTATTTTTGTATCAATTTCTTTTTTTGTATAATTGTCTCTATATCTGTCTGTAGGACATCTCGAGAATACTAAGCAAGGAGCTATAGACTTGAAGGTTTACATGCACCCACAGCAGAGCTTTGTGTGGTGTACTTCTACTGGTTATATATGATGTATGGGAAGGGGAAGCAATATTTGTCAGATCTGGTGACAGGAGAATGGGTTATTTTTTATTATATTTTTGGTTACTCAACTCGTATTCATTACTAGATGTTGACTGGCCAAATGTGTGGTGTATTAATGTACCAATTATTCACATAATTTGGCACAAAGTTCTCTACTTTCTTCTTGGTGCCAAATCTTTCCTAATACTTAATATAGTTATGAGCCAAACTATTACTTTTTGCTGTTGATTTCCTTTTAGTACATATACAAAGTGTTATATAAAGCTAGATTTTTTTCAGCATTGGATATAAAAACTGTGTGTCACACAAGTACTTATATATACATATTAAAATGAATCATTAAATATTTCTTCTTTAATGACTTGTTTATGAAATTCAAGATTTGTATTAATTTGTACAGGTGGTTTAACATTTAGTATGAAATACTTAAAATAAAAATAGTCATTTTAACTAAGTTTAGAAAATGTAATTTTAAAATTACGTCAATACCAATTAAAATGTTATAACTTAGTGCTACAATTCGGTTATGTTCTGTTAAAACATTATAGGGTTTCCTGAAAAAATATAGGTATTATTGAGTCTGAAGAAAAAGCTGAGATAAAAACTAAGATGAGTACTTAGTGTCACAGCAGACCAAGCTAGAAAACCATGTTCACACATACTGCAAGCTTGTGACACCAGCTCACTAAGAATATACTGTTACAGATAGAGCAGTATTTTCCGGAATGTACCAGCAGCCAAGGTTCCCAAGTTAGGAACCGCAGGAGAGAAGTACCGAGACAAGCAGTTGGATGATACAGCTGCCTAAGCAGGATTTGGCTCTCACTTATTGCAAGCATGTGGAGCCAGCTCACTACTCGAGCTATGAGGACTTTGTCAACGCTCGCAATGAGATCGCTCTTGATATCGCCTATGCTAAGGAAGTCACTGCTACCTCGGTAAAGTATAATAGATGGTGTAAATGTGTAGAGGATGTAAAAAGAATTTCGTAATAAGTTTTTTATGTAAACATCCATAATTTTTGTATAAAGCAACGTTTTTTTCCATTGAATACAGGTAGATCAGATAAAAAGGCAATCCCGTCCGTCCATGCATTTCTTTTGTTATGTTTCTGTCAGGTCCTTTGATACTCTGTAGAAAGTTTTTCCAAGACTAAATAAATTGAGGGAAAATAAAAATTGAATTTATCAAACTTCAAATTAAATGTTTATAAAATCATAGTGGGTAGACCATTAAGAAAGTAGGTCTATATTCGATCACTTTATTTTTGATTGAAGATTCTTAAGTAGGTAACTTAGGAATAGTATTGGTGAACTAGAATAATCTTTATACTAGAACTACCATTAGCTCAGTGAATTAAAACCATTGTAATCTTCAATTAAAGCCTTCTTTAACTGTCCTGTATTTTATGTATTGTTCTTCAAAAGATATGTATAGGGATTTGAAATGCCACAAAAATTGGTTTAGGATCATGCCTAGCCAATAAGAAATAGAAACAAGTTCAAAGATTTCCCCTGGGGAAAATTATCGGCTTAACCACTTAAATTAGAATATGACCATTCCTCACGGGATTGTTTCTTCTTAGTCCTCTTATAGTAATATTTGTTAATGTATGTTAAATAAATTGCAATTCATTTTTTAACGTTTAGGAATTTAGATAACAACATGCCAGATAATACAAAATCATTTAGCCTTCTTAGTTCAAAAAAAACATCATTACACTATTTAGTACTATAATAGACCTTAAACTCTCAGAACATATCGCAATTAGACTCAATGGACGAAACTCATTCCAAAAGAAAACCTTGAAAGATTTATTTGTTACTTCAGAGCATTTGTACATAGTGGATAAATTAAACGGGAATAATAGTATAGTAATAAAATAATGAAAATCAAAGATTGACATTTTTTCAGAATTATTAAAAATTAATTTTTTATTATTTCCAAAGACACATACAAGTTTTTTTATTTTAATATTAAGTGGGTCTAACGCATTCGACGTACAAAACCACCTCTAATATTTTGATTACACAACTTTAATTACTAATTTTTATCTTTACTTTTAAAACCTGTAACATCCTAAATCAAACAACAATCTCAGTGGTTGAATATAAAAAGTTTTAACAGTAATCGAGCTAAAATGTTCATAATAATAGTTAATTCAAAGTTTCTTCAAAATGTAAACAAAATTTCTTATACCTTCATCAGAAAACATGTTATTCTATAAATCGAGCTTGATTCAGAGATTTTGTGATTTGTGTAATTTCAATGTGTATATATTTGATTGTTTATGAAAGATTTACAGTAATTGCCTTAATAAATAATTTAATAACAATTTCTAATCTACGAATTTACGATTATCTTTACGTATTAAAACCTGTGACGAAGTTTATTTCCATTCAACTGGCACTTAGGGTCCGAGTAAAGGGTGATACCTAAGATAATCAGATAGTGCTTGGACCAAAGGTGTTTAGTGAGGTGTGAGTCACACGTAGGATGTGTTTATCTCAGCTGTGAGGTGGGCGTTTGTTGGAGTTCAGACAAACAAGAAAGCCCTTTATTGGCTGTTAAACAACTGAATACCTTCTACTAGACTGATCACCTTGATTCAACTGAAGGCTGCTAACAACCTGGTGATATCCACCATTTTGGTAAGACATGTGCAGAGAATTTTTTCAGAGAAGGTATACTACAACTTGTTTAAAACAACTGGAATACCTTCTCTATACTGATCTCCTGAGGTCCTGCCAACTACCTGGTGATATCCACCATTTGGTAGACATTGCAGGGAACCTTTTTCAGAGAAGGTAAAAATCACACTGAGGTGTTTTAAACAATCTGAATATCTTCTCTAGACTGATCACCCTGATCAACTGAGGCTGCTAACAACCTCGTGATATCCACCCATTTGGTTAAGGCATTGCAGGAATTTTTTCAAGAGAAGGTAAACAACACTTGTTTAAACAACTGAATATCTTCTCTAGACTGATTAACTGATCTAATGTGGCTTGCCAACAGTAACTTTTTGGAAGTCTAAGGAAGTGTTTATAATGAAAAGAAGAGAATGAAAAAAAAATTTAGAAATATTGAAAAAATAATGATAATATTTAGGTTTTACAAGCCAAATTTAACTAATACTTAAAAACTGTTGCCCACTATTTAAGCTTTCTTTGATTTGTTCCAGCTTTGTAGTTTTGTCAAAGAGGTATGAGAAAACGTTTGTTTGCATTCCAATTTTTATAAAATATTAGGTGCACAGTGCTTGATCATTTGTATACGCCATATAACAAAGACCACAGTTATTCCGTATAAACTTTTTATTCCAGATTGGTGCGGTAGGTGTACGAAGAAAAAATTCCAATGCATTGGAAAATTACCTTTGTTTAAACAGTTTTTTTATAATATTGTAAAAAACTGCTATAAAAACCGCATCTTAATGACCAAAGCTGTGAATATTTACGTATAAGGGTAACTCAAAACTGGTTTTCTTCCTTAACCATTAATTGTGATATGGCGTTTTTAATAGTGTCAAGGAATAAAAGGAGGAATAAACACTAACATGCCTCATGAGCCATTCTTTTTCAGACTACAGTCAGAAAAAACAAAAGACTTCCATAACCAAGACCTTGTTATAAATGGTTATTTTGAAAATGTTGCATGGAGCAACTTTAGCAATGATGATTTTCCCTTAATATAGGAGTAGTAGAATGTTTTAGGCTTCACAGTCCTAAGTGTGTAAAATATATTTTCTTTATCGGATACTCAATAGACACACTCAACTATGACAACTGAAAATATATTGGACCGAAAGAAAGGAAATGTGGAGAGCTAGAAAGTAAACCTTTTTGAGCAGACGTATAGGTTTCTGTAGCCTGTCATAAGTTAGTAATATATTTTCTTCTTGATCGGCACATTAGGACAAACTAAAATTTGACAACCATAAATACATTAGATTGGAAGTAGATTTAAATGGCCTGAAGTGGACTTTTTTTGGCGGTGAAGTAGATTTCTCAGCTCCTACGAGTTTACATATAATTTATTTATCTGGACAACATTGGAAAACTCAATTATGGCATTGGAAATACGTGGCAAAATTTGATAATAAGAGATCCAGTCCGTTAACCTCTGATAGTCTTAAAACCATGAACACTGAAATAATAATGTTACACTACTTGATGTTTGCATTTATAGTGCAGTCATTGAAGCGAAATAATACGGTCTTACCTCCGAATTTTTTTTACTGTGAACCGATTTAGACATGAAAATTTTGGAATTAGGCTCATCTTACCCTTCATCTTCAAAAGTGAAAAATGATTTGAAACTCACGCCACTATTATTTTTAAGGGGTGTAAAACAACCCCTTAATGGGAAAAAATCGACATTGAGCCATTTTTATTGCCTAGAAAACATGTTTCAATATAGTAAGTGGTTGAAATTTAAAGTGTTTTATAACACAGTTACCTCCATATTAAAATCATGTTTCAACCCCTTGAAATCAATCTTTACAAAACCCTTGCAAACAACCCCTAAATTGAAAAAATCACAAAAAAATACTTTGGTATTGAAATTAAAAAGGATATAAAGTATAGAGTTTAGTAATATTTTATATTTTCATATTAATAATTATCAAATTCTTTACCCCCTTTCACGCAACCCTATGAAAACTACCGCCTTGATAAAAAAATTGATAAAAAATTGTTTTATGATAAAATGAAAAGGATTTTAAATATTATTCCACACTCTCGAAAATGATTATCATATTCTTAAGCTTTTCTAACCCTTAAAAAGCTACCCCTAAAATTAAAAACAGTAAATATATATATGATTACATATTATATAAAAATAATTTAATTTAGATGTAAAAAATTGCCATTTATTTGGCATAAAAATATTTACAAAATTATACAAAAATTTAATCAAATGTGTTATATATACATATAAGAAAGTTGGTATGTATTTCATGCCTACGTTTCCAAAAATTTATATGAGCCATATTATGTTAATATATATACACATTACAATAGTTTTGGGTCTCTATTTATACTGTCGTACTTGTCACATTGCTCCAAATATTCACAGTCCGAAATTTTCAGTTACTAAGTAGAAAAAAAATATGATAAGTTTTTTGACCATAAACTCCTTCAATTTTCATGCTAATCACAATTTATTCAAAAAAACCCAATTGTAAAGTTAATTAAGAGAGCTACAACATCTTTTATTGCAATTTATAGTAAAAAAAAAACCTTTTTTCTCAAACGGTGAAGGGTTTTTAAAGGGCTTAAGAGAGGCTGTGATTGCGCTGCCAACGCGCTCTTTAAACAATCATATTTCCATCAATTTTTGTTTTTTAAAGAAAAATCATAAAAATCCAAATTGTTTGTCAGAAAGTATACCTACATTTTTCATATCTACACTTTTATTCGTACTATAGAGTCGTCATTTTTGGAGATATTATGAAAAAAGGTGGTTTTTTTAAATAAATTTGGAAATTTTTATTTTGTTTTTTTTTAATCGTTGACTTTTTTTGAAAAATATGTTGTCCCTGAAGCAGCCAAACTGATACAATCTATTAAACTCTTCCATAATAAAAGTTGAATTCTAGGCGGTAATACCGGAATTAATTTTAATTTTGGTGGAAATGGCACTTATGAAACCATTGATTTAAAAAGAAAAACAATTAGATGCTCTCTCTTATTTGCAATACAGCTCACTTATTTTACGTGCAAAAGACTTTTAATAAAGTGCTCCATTTTAAAGTTTTCTTTTTTCAAGATCTATAAAACTCTTTTTATATTAGAATGCCACTTTAAAATGCATCTCCTCGCGCGCTCATGATGGCATTGGGACCACATCGATTAAATTTCCAGACAAAATATAAAAAACGGCTTTGATTTTTAATATCTAGCTGTAATATTTGCACTTAGGAATACTTTATATAAAAAAACAAAATTGTTCTCATTGTTATTTATCTGAATGCTACAATTGTGTTCCTTATAAAATTTT